>NW_023501399.1:84506-86487 GCF_013396195.1 Fusarium tjaetaba | reverse complement strand
ACTTAAGATAGCGCTATATTCTATTAACTTAAAGATATTAACCTAGGTATCTTTTAATAATTATCTTAATAATAAGTTACTTATTAATTATTTTACTTACTATTACCTCTTTTAAGAAGCTGCTTACTGTCTAGAAAGATCAGATATGAGCTTTGATAAATGAGGAAATCAAGTTTCAAGAAGCAGTATCGATAAGGCTTTGGTAAAATATCGCAGAGACAGGGAAAAACTGCTAGCAAGCCCGACAATTCCTCTCGACATGTGGTCTATTTATTACCTCATGGAACTAAAGAAGGGCAGCATCTCGGACGATCTTCTCGGCAGGCTAGACATAAACGACTCGCAGTTCATGAATACAGTGGATGCATGCTTGGGACTGTGCAAGAAGTGGATCGGGCTGCTAGTAAAAGGGCTGCCGAGGGGTGCGTTCCCATTTGAGAGCCTTCTTTTACACCAAAATGCAAGCAAAGCCGTACAGAATATTTGTCGTCCTGTGCGCGAACAGAGCCGTTTTGATACATGGAAAGAGGCTGGATATCTCTTTGCATTTGTCTGGAGTAATGAGCAACGAGCGGCCGCAAATTCTTCATCTTGGTTGCAAGAAGCCGAGATATCCGGACTTTCTCCTACGTATTTCCTGGCTATTATGTGCCGAATGATTGTCGGTAAGACAGCCAACACATTCCCGGATTTCCGGACAACTCCAAGCAGAGGAGATAATACTAGTAAGACTGTCTGCCGGCTCTATCTGCAAGCAATCAGGAGGATCAAGAACACAACTAAACTACAAAGCCTCAAAAAAAATACTCATCACCTGCCTTTTCGTTCATTACACAGAATCAGATTTGGATCTAGAGGAGAGTAGAGACTTAGCTAGTCTCCAAGCTTATCAGAGGATAGCTCAAGATTTTGTGTTCAAGGCGGAAAGAGATCCTTTAGCTCGAGATTTCTCGCAGGCCAGTACCTTGGACACAGATATTCTGATGACCAATTTCAGCAGCTTATCGTCTAGCAGATCATCCAGCTCAGCTTTATACTTCCCATATACTCAGAAGCAATATCTCACCCTCCTGAGTAGCAACCCTGCGATGACTCGATCGCTGGCTTCAGGGTCTTCTCGAGGGTCGTCATTGAATTCGTTTAGAGCATTCCAAGCAGCGAGTATGGCTATGGCGACATGCTTGAAGGATGATCACGTTGAAGACATATTAAGCATAGAAGACTGAGGAGCATATCTAGTTGAACAAGTGCTAATTAATTTTTCCCCCTTAACTTGAGGATCGCAGTTGGCTTACTGAATAATATCGCTCTAACAGTGGGAGACCCTCAGAGCACCAGACAATCATGACGGCTATCCATGCAATCCCAAATGCATATCCGTGAGTCTGCTTGAACTCCGGGGCCTGTGTAATAGGAAACATCTCTTGCTGAGCAACTGTTTCAACGGCACTAATTGGATATGGTTGTCAGCTATCACTTGCCACTCTGATGATTGACTAATTGCTTGATATATCGTTGAAACTCACTATCCAATAGAAATCATCAGTCCCGTGGTTAGGGCGCGAAGCTGCTTCTTCCCACCGCAACTGGAGTTCAACCAGGCAGATATTAGCGGCGACAGAGCGCTGTATGCACTGGCGAGGTAAGAAGCTACCATCAGGAAGGACTCATTGTCTGCCCAGACTAGAAGGACGATGTAGCTGAACAGCTGTACGCAGCCCAGAAAGCAGATCGGGAGAGCCCCATTCTCATAGGTATCCGCAATGAATGCACTGAGATGCATCCAGACGAGGCCCTAGCAAAATAACTGTTAACGATCGGACTGAGGATGTGAATGAAGTGACCTACTGTACATCCAACAGCGGTGGGAATGGCGTTGACCTTCTCAGTGCTGTACTTGGACTTTCCATCAACTCGAAGAAACTTGATCCACAGTGTCATCCATTGTTGAAGATTTACACCACAAGTGAGTTCCATGAGC
>NW_023501399.1:0-84390 GCF_013396195.1 Fusarium tjaetaba | reverse complement strand
CAAGTGAGTTCCATGAGCCTAAGTTCAGTTAGGAGTGTCCACCAAGATGATGAAAAGAGGAATGCCAACGCCCAAGCAAGGCAAAATACATAAAGTTGCCAAGATGTCAAAACTTGCTTGATCAATGCACGATACCAATGGAAATGATCAGCGTCCCGTCCTTCGTTGACCATCCGCTCTATACATCGCTGCCTCTCCTGTTCAGACATTCACCATACTCTCTTAGCTTTTGGTTCGTCTGTTCAATGAAGTGTCAGGTCAAGCGAATAGTACGGTACAAATTTCTGTCTTACCAGAGCAGATGGCAAGACCAAGAACGACCACGGGGACACTGATAAAAAAGTCGAGGATGAACAGCCATCGCCACGCAGCTAAAGCCAGACGACCATTCATGTTCCTATATCTGAGATATGTTAGTCTGTAGTCGTCAGGTGAAGTGAGGCTTACAGTCCAGCTTGGATATATCCAGACAGCATCTGTTCGCCCACCGATGAGAACCAGAAGAGAGTAGTCCGCCTACTGATCTCCGACTTGCGATACCAACTCCCGATCTGTCGAGGTTCTGAGTAAGCATTTTCGTTTTGGATGTTCAATTGCCATACAATGTACAGTGATCCAGGCATAGCACCCGACTCGTAAAGACCAGTGAAGAACCTAGATTTAGACATAAGTGACCCTCCTACGATATCTATAACACTGGATCTTACCGCAGGATATATAGACTCTTAACAGTCTCAGCCCTGTGCATTCCCAGTACAAGCAGTGACCAAGCCATTGTGCAGGCAGGGAGCCACCAGCGAGGCTTGATAAAGGTGAGCATCATTGTTGTAAATGGTGCCCCAATGATAATGCTGATATTGAAATACGTCGTCAGGCAGTTGAGTTCGTTTCCATCTAGAGAAAGCTATTAGCCTCTAAATATCAGCGAGATTGCGGTGGTGTGTAACTGACGAAGATTCGAATCCTCTTTCATTCCAGATACATAAGCATTTGTGATATTCGTTTGATCCAGAGACTTGACGAAGAAAGTCTTTTATAATGTTTGTTAGTAATAGCTCGTTAATCTATAAGTGGCTTTGCCTTACCAAGCACGTGTAAGCCAGAATTGCGGCATCCAACTTAAAGATTACACACTTCTCTTCTTTGCTAGTCCTTGGCTCATGCCAATGCCACCATTGACGGGCCGGCTTCGGTTCTCGAACCGCCAAGGGCCCGGTCGTCATAACACGCTGTTCAGAGTCTGACTGATTTTTATGGTTCGCCATGGTATAAAATTCAAGCAGTTCTGTCACTGAGACTTTCAGTAGAGTAAATGTAAGCTTAGTGAGTCGATTGATGCAATGAAGAACTGCTCTGAATTCTATCTACAGCATGATCGCGATATTTAAGCCTCTTGATGCATCTCGACTCTTTCCCTTGTTTACTCATGAGTACCTTGATAGGAGTTCACGATGTTGTTTATCCTGCGATGCTGCCCGACGGTGTAAAGCTTCAATTGAGAGATGAGCAAGTATTCGGCACTGGAAGCCGAAGAAACAGCCTCGTTGCCAAGAATTTCCTAGTTTATATCCGGGCTTGATCGTCTGGACCATTCGCACTAAACCAGACGTGGGCAAAGCGGCGGCCGCAGGTCTCCACTATCATCAGCTCTCATGTTGGAGCTGAAGACTCTCCTTCGACAACTCGATTTCTAATGCTTTCAGATATTGTCTCTCGAGACCGGAGACGGTGATAGCGGCGGCCGAACACAAATCTCTCATCTCGCTGAGCGTTTAAATCACGCGCAGACCATGAGTTCACCACAACGAGCATCCCGGGTTTGCCGGATATGCAAAGCAAAGAAGAAAGCGTGCGGCAAAGAGCTACCAACCTGTTCCTACTGCTTCAAACGCGGTTTCGACTGCATATACGACACCGAGAGCGATACACCGCCAATGAATGACGATGTAGCAGAAGTGTTCAAGCCCTGGTCTCTTACATTATTCCCCATGGCTATTTCCACTGCCACTCTAGACAGCACGATGGCTTATCATATGCACTACCTATACAGAGTAGTCGGCCAATCTCCACTTCAAGCCGGAAAACGCTTTCTTGACAACTTTCAGAAGTGGTTGCCCATCATAGCCCCACGGCACCTGTATGAGCACATTGAGTTAAGCGAGCGAGGACTTCCAGGGGCTGACATTTCAGTTCTGCTGCTCGCGATATGTCTTGTCACTCTAAGGTCTGGTGGAGTCTTGGATGATCCTTTATTCCACCATTCAGCAGTACATGTGACAGTGAAAACACTGTACGCTCAAGTTCAGGCTATGATGCAAGCCAGCGTTGCTCTGATTCAGACCGGCATTATCTTATCGGCTTATGAGTATGCTAGTGGCCAGATTGACTCAGCTTACATCTCTATTGCTGCATGCATTAGAATGGCACAGGTTGCTGGTGTCGACACTGCTTGTAAGAAGCTCACTGCAGTTCAAGAAGAGACTAGACTACAAGCTACGTCAGAGTGGAACTTGTGGTGGTCCAACATTGTCCTGGAAAGGTATACTATCTTTCAATTAACCTAGATCTTTGAAAGAAATTGTGCTTATACATCATAGGTTTATCTTGCTGGAGCACAGTAGTAACGGACGTCCAGACCCCATAGCAGTCTGCCCCAGCTCTGACGTACCTTTGCCTTCTGACACGGAGTCCAACGGTGAATATATCCCAACGTATTGCACCATGTCTTCTTCCACTATTCAGAACTCTTCCAGTTTGAGTAGTTTCGGCCGACAAGCCCAAGCTATCTATATGCTTGACCACTGCTTGCATGAGACGGACGAAGCAGTCTAAGCAAAGCGACTCTGAGTCACAGCTCTTAGAAACTGCAACTACTGGATAAAGAATTGCAAGAGCGGATGTCTGTCTTCATGGCACAGACACCGCATGAGCCTGGTTTGCGGTGCGGAACTATCGCAACTGTGGTAAGGTATGAACATTCTCATTAGGCACAAACTTTCCTCTAACTCCATAATAGGTCCTTATACATTTTACACGAGAAGATCTTGTCGATAGCTGGCTCGTTATCTGCAGACGCTGACAGGGATGGATGGGTGAACAGCTCTGAAGCCGCGTTGGAGACGATTACCAAGATCATGGTTGACGTCGCGAAGCATCACTTGGACTATATTGCTCGCTCTGATGTTGAAAGCTTGGCCTTTTGTTGTGCATGTAACCTTCGGGTGGCTATAAGATATACTGAAGATCGCTGTAAACATAGCTTTGTCTGTAAAAGTCTGTTGGATGGTCTTGGTTATCTCAAAGCACTCGAAACGATGTTCAATCAGCGATGGAAATTGAAATAACGGTTATACCATAGTTTTTGAGTGCCTACATTTGCCAAGTGTCTATTGCCTTCATGACAGTATGA
This sequence comes from Fusarium tjaetaba, assembly GCF_013396195.1. Taxonomy (NCBI): domain Eukaryota; kingdom Fungi; phylum Ascomycota; class Sordariomycetes; order Hypocreales; family Nectriaceae; genus Fusarium; species Fusarium tjaetaba. Next base: position 80,981 of record NW_023501399.1, on the reverse strand, counting down.
TATACAGATCCCGATGCATTGAGACAAGGCTTGATCTATCATATTAGTAGATTGGAGAAGCCACGATTGCTGACCAATACGCATTGACATACGATTTTGAGGCCCCCTACTGCTGCCTAATTGCACAGCCTCTGCAAATATGATGGAAATTACATTTCCACCTTTGATTCTCTCGATTCTTTACCAATTGCGGCTGATAGAAGAATGAAGGCTTATATGGAGCGATCCCCACTAAGACACCGTGTTGACCTCGGGCCCCGTACAAACCTAGCAAACAATGTCGCATATCAATCAATTGGGCGCGGGCGAACATCCTCAGTCGGGTAGCGACCTGCATGAGCCGCTTCGTAACATTGGAGAACGCTATGGAAATCCCAGCATCGTGAAGCGGCTGATTCATATCCAGGCGGCCAACGTTCCACAGCAGAAGTCCTTGAAATTTCTGAGAATCTCAAATGCCTATATTTCACTGATCGGGACCACGCCAAGCCGTCAACGCAACCAACTTTAGGACTAGACACAATCAATGCCTTTACCCAAAGAAAGTATGTGGCTCTATCATACACTTGGAAGCCATCCCCGGAAGAAGCCGGTGTCCCTCATGGTGGGTACTTGATTGAAGAGCTTCGGTCTGGCATCGTGGAACCGTCGTCTGTGAGAGACGTCGTTTTCAGCAGAATCAAGCGATACATGGATCACGTCAACTGCAAGTACCTTTGGATCGACAAGCACTGCATTGTTCAGGAGGAGGGCGAAGAGAAGGAGATAGGTATGCAGGCGATGGACCGAGTCTATAGCCTTAGCAAACACCCAGCCGCGTTGCTATCGTTGACAATCAGTACCACGGAACAACTCCAATTACTGGTAGAAATCCTTTCTGGGACATTTGTAACGAAACGAGGGAGCAGTTACTTGTTGTCTTCAAGTGAAAGAGCTCTCGACGCACTTCAACTTCTCCGTTATATCACCTCTGATTTATGGTTCACCAGAGGTTGGACTTATCAAGAGAACTACCGTGCCAATATGAAGATGACTCTCCTCATTGCGAATTCCTCAGGGCTCAGTCATGAAAAGCCTGTTCGACACTTTGGTTCTTTGGACGGAGAACTCTTGATCAGTTCCGCGAGCCTTTACGAGCAAGCAACAAAGCTTTGCCTAGCATACTCGAACCAACAACCACCACCTCCGCATCTAGATAGCATCCTCTCGAGAGCCAAGCGATACACAATTTTACTCGCCAACGAGGAGGATTCCGCACCAGTGTCAATGTCTCCCAGCATCATCGAAGACATTGCGAGTCGTAACCTTGATAGGGAGTGGGACAGACTAGCTATCATCGCCAACTGCTGTCAGTACGCGAATCGTTTGAACAGTGCACAGCTTCAGGCCGACAAAAATAGTCTTAGCCTATCCATCCTTACACTTGTTCTTATGAATGGGGAGATCTTGTCAAATCATCCTCGAGACAAGCTCGACGTGAAAACAATGACTATCACCGAGTTCTTGCATAAGCATTTCTTTAACGGGCTACAGTCTCCATGGAAAAAAGCCAAACTGACCTTTAACAAGAGTTGTCGTTTTGCCAATGTCATTTTGACAGAAGAGGGTGTACAGACTGAGGGCTACATATGGCGGCTTGATGACGAGATCTCCACGGCTAGCTTTTACAGATACATGCAGCCTCACGGAAAGAAGAGATACCGACAGCCGGCGAAGCGACCACTTGAATGGCTAGCAGGTGAACTGGCATCCGAATACCGAGTTCTTTCAGACAGACTGGACGAAATCCTCGACCTTGAAGTGCCGTCATCAGCTGCAGAAGAATGGCTGCTCAGTATGGTCGATAAAGTCGAAGAAGCTATACTGCGAGGGAAACTGCTCTGCACTGCAACTTTACTCGGTCCTGGTCCTTTAGGCGTTGCTGTCTTTGTCCAGCCAGAAGACTCTGACGACGAAAGCAGCGGGACTGGCTCTGAAATGAGTCTTGATCGTGATCAAGATCGTCACGTTTTCACCTCTTTTCAGCGTGCGCAGACTGACCGTGGAGGTTTTGACCTCAATGACCTAGACAAACATGTCTCGTTGGAGGTCGACTACGATGCTGGGAATAGTGACATACTACTCCCTCAGTTGTACACAAAGCGCTGGATTCACGGATTGTGTTTCTACCATGGCTGCACGCCGCAAAAGGTCGTATTTCCGTGGCCATCTTCGTTGGAGGAGCTATAATTGTCACAAGAATATGTAGGCAATTGAAGCTTGTTACTGGCTCATTTATGAGAGTCGATCTTCGACTAATGGCCATTATGGTTTTAGGCTACTTAGAGTTAATCAATAGCGCCTTTAGTGCATTCAGGGTAATTACCACCATCAGTCAACCACTGCAATTCACTGGCCTAGATCGCCGCCACAATCGATAGCCTCAACTAGATCTACACACTAACAAGACCAGCCCTAAGCCAAATAAACAAAAGGGGCATTTTTCGTATAAAGGATCGGAAAGAGAAATGTTATTCTTCCCCTTGATCTCTATTTACTCACCCTCTGTCGCTCATTCCAGACTTAACCTCGTCATTCGTTATCATGATTTCGCACAACCTTCTTTCTGGGACTGTTGTCCTGCTGGTGGCTACTTTAGCTAACGCTGGCCCATGTCGTCCGTCGTCGATTATTTCCTCATCGACCTACATCGCATCTGTTAGTGAGACTGCGACCAGTTCCTTCGAGAGCGAGAGCGCGACATCCACTGCTTCTGTCGATGCGACCGAGACTACTACCACCGCGACCGAGAGCAAGTCCGAGAGCGAGACTGGAACTACCATCACTGTAGAAACAACCCCCTCCGTCTCTTCAGTCGGAACCACCACCACAGCTCTCGTCGACACAACCACTACCACGGTAGCTATCACCACCGCTGAGACCACCACCGAAGCTACAACCACCACTGCCGCAGCTACCACGACCACCGAAGGCCCTGAAGCCGTCCAATCCATCTATATGCTCGGCCACAGTACTACCAACCCTGCCCTCGCAGACACGGCCGGCACAGGCTTCGCTTCTCTTAGTGACACCTCAATTCCCGACGTAGAATTCATCGACTTCACGATCGCGGGCGCCGCCGGGGACCTCATCTTCACCCTGGGCGAACGCAGCGGCAAAGTGAAGATCGGTAACGGCGCCAACGTTGGAAAGCTTGTGGGATATTTTCCTTCGTCCGACTACAGCTTGGTGATTACTGCTGAGACTGCGCTGGCCGAGGACAACGGGGTTTCGCCCTTGGATTGCGATATTGTCTCTCCAAATGGACACCCGCAGCTTCAGTGTCAATACGGCGATCTGGGGATTGCAGACTTTTGGACTTGTGATGGACACTGGACCCTGGTGAAACCTGGTTTTGACTTCACCAGCAAGTGTGTCCGTGCTGCTACATCCTACAGGCTGGACTACATTGAGGTGGATTACGTCCAGTAAAACACCGACACCTCCAACATATCATATGCATATATATATATACCTTTTTCTTCTTCTTCTAGGTGTCGTGGTGTAAGTAGGTACCTTAGGGTTTAGATATTGAACTCCATTTAATATCTCACGTTCACGTGAATGCGAAAGCCCGTGAGAGTTCAAAAGCCTGTATCCCCTGAGAACTCCAGCAGCCACGTCAAAGAAACAGGCTTTGGCGACTGCTACGTGATCCCAAGATGAAGTTCTATGTCCTAATACTTATTCCTCTGCTCCACCAGCAACCTAAAGGTAGATTGTGAATGTGTGACTCCTAAGCCGACCTTCGAGGCTATTGAGATTTTATTTACGCGTTTAGGGCATATAGAAATCAACATACTTCCTCATTCCGACATGCTAGCACTCAATACCGGGAGTAAGGAAGTTATTAGATGGATAGAAAACGGTAAAGAAATTCCAAGTCCTTCGTGCAGCAGCGGATAGAGGTGACAGGGTATCATACGATGTCCCCTGCCGTCGGAACATCGTAATTGCGTCCTTCCAGCCCCTCATACCCGTCCTGTCAGCGTACTAGCATTTAGTCCTCGACAAGACCATGCCACCATGGAGAACACAAGAATAAGTCCTTTTACCAAGCGAACGCGAACCAATGTGAAACAGTCAAAGTTTGGCTGTCTTACTTGCAAGTACGAACCCTTTCTCAAGACGGAGGTAGGGCGAAAGCTGACATGCCAAGGAAACGAAGAGTCAAATGCGATGAGACTAAACCATCCTGTCGACGCTGCCTCTTCTCCAAGGTTTCATGCCTTGGATACCCCATTGGCGCGCCAGCAGGTCCCTCGCTAAGGGCAGCAGAAGCGGCACTTCTATCTATCCGCAGTCCCTCGCGCAGCCCGACCTCTTCTCTAGATCGCTATTCCTATCTTACCTGCACAGTTCTCAGTCAAGGGCCACGTCGCGCAAAAAGTGACTCTGAGATTTCATTCTGGAGCTATGCTGTCCCCCAGATGATCCACACAATACCAGCTGTGCAAGCTGCTGCGGCTGCATTCGGCGCTTCGTACAATGAGCATATGCTCAGATCTCGGGAAGAAATGGCAACAACACGACATTACCATCAAGCGCTGAGGCTAGTGCAAAATGAGGTTTTAGATCTTCGGAATGGTGCTTTGCCCTGTATGCTCGCATGCCTACTCATGGCCTTCACTGAAACTCTGCAGCAGCGAAGTGACAGGGGATACATGCATCTTCAAGGCGCTTTGGCAGTGATGGGCGCCCGAGGGAACAATGGCGCGAAGCCTTCGATTGATGATGATGGACTAGCGATTTTATTCGAGAAGCTCAATCTCCATTCGGTGACCTATGCTACGAGTCTAGACATACCGTTGACTGGTGAATCCAACAGACTAAGCATGGCTTTAATGTCTCCAGATCGAGCATTGTACTCCATACTACACGCCAGCTACCGTTTTATCTCATCAGCATTCCCTTGCAAATACGCTCACCCTGCTCAAATTCCGTCCGATCTGTTGATTGAGCAGGGGAGATGTCGTGGGAACCTGCAACAGTGGTTATCATCCAACCAACTAAACCCCCAATACAGCGTCTTGGACCCGCGGAACGAACAAATACTTGTCCTTCGGATGCAGTGCTACACCGCACTCATATACGTCTCCAACGCTCTCCAACCTTTCGAAACAGCATATGACAACTACGCTCTCGAGTTCCAAGAGATCATCGCATCGGCCAAAGCAGTTCTCGACATCAGATCGAGCGACAAGTCTTCAAATCCCTTGCCGCTATTTACACCAGAGATGGGTATCATCCAGCCTCTCTTTTTCGCGACGCTCAAGTACAGGAACTCCTTCTGGCGAAAAAAAGGATTGGATCTGCTTCGGAAGAGTGGAAGAGAAGGTCCATGGTGCGGAGCCATCGAAGCCCAGATACTTGAGGTCGTGATCGCAGCTGAAGAGAACACATTGAACAACTTGTCATCCACCCTCAACGAAATGCAAGGAAGCATGCAATCTATAGATGTTCCTGGGCATCAGAGGGTTCATCTATGTCTAGTACAAGATTACCTTGACAGACGATACGAAAGCATCACTCTCGACAAAGGCGCAGGAAGTCCAGCTCGCTTCGCAAAAGTGCAGCTATGCAAGTGTCGAGATTTAGAAGGTATGCTAAGCGATGAGACTAGAGGTCCACGAAAGAACTTTTGGGCGGATGAGAGATATTGGGATACATGGCATAAGAATGTACCTCTACCAGAATAGCCCTGTTCGAGAAAGACGAGCCAGCATGAAGCCGTAATGCAATCTTGGTCTTGTGGGCTGTGTCATTGGTTGTTACATCCCTGTAGAGAAAGGGACGCTAGATCCTTCGCAAGTGGGCCAGCTCGGTCTTTTCAGGGGCTGTGCTCAGTGAACCCAACCGAACGGAATTCCAACAGACAAACGCATCTACACAAAACCACGGATATGAATAAATAGAGCCTGCGATATCCCTCGAAATTATGCTCGGCTCACAGTGGCAGATACTTCTTCTACTAGAGCAATACTTTCCAATGTTGTTCTCTCATTCTTTACCTAGCCTCTTCACTCTTTTCGCTGGTCTTCAGCACGTCGTTAACGCTACGCCACGATATTGTCCACCTTACGGCCCTGTTTTGCCTGCGCCACGACAAGCCAGTCAGCATCCTGCCGTGCAATATGCCGTTGGTACCATTACCACTGTTCTGAAGGGACAGACCGCAGGCTTCAATCTCTCTGGTGTCTCCGTTGGAGTCAAATCCGTTTACGAGGATGAGCCTTTACTCGACTTTCACTACACGCCTTCCATCATGAATCCGAAGGAAGGTGTGAAGAAGATCAACGCAAGTACTGTCTATCGTCTCGGAAGCATTTCAAAGGTGTTCACAGTTCTGGCGGCTCTGCGCCTGGCTGAGGATGGGGTGTTGAGCATGAATGATCCTGTTACTCGTTGGATTCCAGAGCTTGCTCATCCTCATAAGCCTCATTCTGGTGATGACCTTGATGTTATTCACTGGGGTGACATCACAGTTGGCGACGCTGCAGCGCATCTGTCGGGCCTGGGTGGCGATAGTGAGTATATTCCAATCGATATATAGCGGTCGATGCTAATGATCATAGTGACCACTGATATCTCTGCTTTCCCATTCAACTGGGAAGCTCTTGGCCTCCCGAAGCTGTCGGAAAATAAGAAGATTCCATCTTGCAAAGGTCTCCCTGGAGCTCCAGTCTGCACCAGAGAAGGTAAGCTACCCATTCTATCTTGTCATTCCTGGCTAACAATTATAGACTTACTCACCATCTTCAAATTCTACCGCCCTCCCGTCTACCAACCTAGCCAATCGCCAGTCTACTCCAACGCAGGAATCAGTCTCGTCGGTCTTGTCGTTGAGGCAGCATCTAACAAGACCTTTGACGCCGCTATCAAGGATTTGGTCTTGAAGCCTCTAGACCTGGAGCGGACATACTCTGGTATTGTCCCAGAGAACTCGGAGAATATGTTCATTCCTGCTGGAAGTGATGATTGGAACGCTGATATCGGCATCTTTGCTCCGCAAGTATATCCTCTCCAAAGTCACATCTTTACTAACGCAATCAAGTGCCGGCGCCATGGGCTCTAGCACCGCCGATATGCTATCTTTCATGACCAGTATCCTCAAGAACAAAGCGCTCTCCCCGCCCAATACCCGCCGCTGGCTCAAGCCAAACACTTTCACATCAACTTGGAGCGCTTCAGTTGGGTCGCCTTGGGAGATCTACCGCATCGACAACTTGACTTCCGACGGTCGCATCATTGATCTATACACGAAGGGTGGTACCCTGAGCGGCTATCAATCTGGTATGGCCATGATTCCTGACACTGGCCTCGTCGTGTCTGTCCTTGGCGCGGGACCAGAAGTCTCGAGTGTTTGGGCACAGCTCGCGACCCTCAATATCGTCGAGGCGCTGATTCCAGCTATGGACATGGCATCTCGGGATGAATCCAAAGCTCGCTTCGCTGGAAGTTATGTCGACAAGCAGACGGGGTCTTCGCTTACCATCTCATTGGATGAGGGACCTGGTCTGGTCTTGAGTAAGTGGACTGCCCGAGGCTTCGACGTCCTACCCAACTTGAACCGCTTCCAGCCTGGGCGATATAACGATACCACTGACTCAGGCATCAAGAGTGTTCGACTATACCCTACTGGTATTGAGAACAAGTCTCGCGCCGCATGGAGAGCTGTGTTCCCAACACTCCGTGACAAAGAAGCGGAGATGATCGAAGGTCTGACCAAGGTCAAGGATGTGACGTGCATTACTTGGCATATGCTCGATCGTTTCATTTACAATGGCCTTTCTATGGATCACTTTGAGTTTGAGTATGGAAAGGATGGGAAAGCTGTTAGTATCAAGTCCAAGGCGTTTGATGTTGAGATGAAGAGAGTGGAGAAGAAACCTTGAGGCAAGAACATAAGTGCAGAGGACGTCCTGTCATTCGATCTATCCCAAATAGTTCACTATGTTTTACTTTTTGCCGCTATATCTCTCCTTCCTTCAAGCTCTTTAGACCCCGTCGTGTTCCCCGAATCTTCCGGTCTTGTCATGCAGTCCAGTGGGGCGGAGCTACATATGTAACCCTCAGGGTGAAGATACGTCTGACTTACGCCCACTATACGCTGTAATACGCCAGGTTCAGGATACGTCTCAACAATTATTCCAAATTCCATTGACTTTTGCTTGGGGCTCACAATGGCCTTGAACGCCTATAAAATAAGAAGTCATCCGCAGTCATCCAGAACCTCATCACTTAGTATCACAGTTCAGGCTTCTCACCTGGAAATCACACATCTACAACTATGCATAGCGCTGCCAGACTCCTAGTCGGGCTATCCGCCCTTTCGTCTGCACTCGCATCGCCTACAAGCCAGCCCAAAAGCTGTGTCCAACTCCAGATTCCCGTTACGGCTTCAGCTAACAACACCCGCTACAACTCTGTCAAAGTCGAAAGCAACATCGATCTTGTCGACTTTGTATGGGACACTTCGACCTGGTCGCACGCCAACAGGAGCGTTGAAGCCCTTCCCGTTCACGGCACTTATTCCATCAGCGCTCAACTCTGCATTCCTGCCGATGGCAAGAAATCGGATGTCTTGCAGATCGCCACCCATGGTCTAGGTTTTGACAAGGAGTGAGTAGCGCCCAAAGATATTCTGCTAGCCCCTGCAGCTAACCGCGATGACAGATACTGGGACCCTGAACTCAAGCCTGAGAAGTATTCTTATGTCGATGCTGCTCTCGCAAAGGGGTACTCCATCCTTACTTATGATCGTCTCGGAACTGGCAAGTCCACCAAAGCCGATGGATATAACGAGGTCCAGCTTGGATTACAAGTCGCAATCCTGAAAGAGCTCACTATTCTCGCTAGAGACGGAAAGCTGCTTGCGTCCTCCAAGGTTACCAGTAAACGCCCGCAGAAGTCTTTCTACGATTACAAGCCCAAGAAAGTCGTTCACGTAGGACACTCTTTCGGTTCTGCCACAACAAGCGGTCTTCTCTCTCTCCACGGTAGTCTCAGCGACGGCGCTATCCTGACTGGCTTTCTTCCCAATAACCAGAGCGGTAAGGTCGGTGCTAATGCATTCGGCTTTGAGTTTGCACGACAGTATGACCCCAAGCGCTTTGGCGATCGTCCTGCGGGATATGCCGTGCAGGCCAGCCTGAGCAGTATCCAGCAGATCTTCCTCAAGAAGGGGTCTTTTGAAGTTGAGGCGCTTGAGTATGCGGAGAAGATTAAGCAGACTGGTACAGTTGGGGAGTTATCCTCTAATCTTCTATCACAGCCTTCAACTCAGTTCAAGGGTCCCCTCCAGGTAAGTAATCTTCATCTACTGAGGTATAGATATTAGGCTGATAGATATACTAGTACTTCATCGGCGAGAACGACTACCCTTTATGCGATGGCGATTGCAGCAACACCTACGATATGGAGACGCTCAAGGGCCTTAATCCTGGAGCGTCTCACATCGGGGTTCACCTACAACCCGACACAGGCCATGGTCTTACTCTTTCTACCAATGCTACGGCCGGTTATGAAGTCATGCTGGCCTACTTGGGCTCTCAGGGACTATAGGGACTTCACGAGTTCAATTGGAGCAGAAGATGCATCCGTATGTCTTCTGTCTAAAGATTGTCTAAAGATTGTCTAAAGATTATCTGTGGATCATCTATGCCTTAGCCCTGCTTGATATAGTCGGCAATGTTAGGTCGAGCCTCGAAAGCAGTTCGGAACTTGACGATGGACTCGGGGAGGGTTTCCTATGTATCCCATGTCAGATTAACATCACTCGCTTAACAATCATAATACATACCGGAAGTGTTTTTGTTCGAATATCGTTGTCAAGAGAAACATAGACGGCAAAGTCGGCGTAAGTAACAGTGTCTCCAAGAAGATATGGCCCCTCACGCTCGGCGTAGTATTGACCGAGTAGCTCGTAGTATGGAGGAGCGTCCTTTTCCTTGTAATCAGGGTTGAGACCCTTGAGATTGGCTACCCATTGGACCTAATTTCCCAGTTAGCTTCGCATGAAATACTCCGCCATTGGACGTAGACTTACCCTCCAGTCAACATAGATATCCGACACTAGATCAACCAAGTACTTGTCGTCATTGGTTGTGCCATCGTATGCGCCGAGTTCACGCGAGAGATATCGCAGGATGGGAACGTGCTATGCAGCTCAAGTCAGCTTCTGTCATGATAGTCAGAATGATAGATGGTGACTAACACCAGTGAGGACTTTACCCTTGTACTCTACCGAAGGGAGTTGTCCGGTGCGAGTAAGGCCCTGCTTCTTCAGCTTCTCCTTGGTCTCAGGCCAAGTATCATCACGGGCGTACAAGCGCTCTTCGAACTTGATGCCCGCGTCAATCATAAACAGCCTGATCTCAGCAGTCAGTGCACAATCCAGGACGACGGAGCGACAGAGTTCACGTCGTGAGCACACTTACTTGACGACTTCGCCGCGGCCAAGCTTGCCGATCGCGAGGTAGTGATAGACAACTGAATCCGAGGCTGACATGATCTTTTTACGGTGTATTTCTTGCGGATAGAATGTTTCCAGAAGGAATTGGTCAATTGATCTCTTATACTGCGGGGTTTTCGCTAGTGATCGCCCAAGCTTTAAGAGCCGTGCTCCACCACGATGCCATATTTCCGTTTCCGCGGATGTCGGCTGTGGTTTCGGATAACGCATTCCGACACCGACAATTGAAACAGTCTCTATCGATCAGTCCAAATATAAATATCACTAACAGTCGCGATCATATGTATGTAAATGGCGGTAATAATTTGTCGTGAGGCCTCCGTGCGGTCTGTCAAAGATATAACACCAATCTCCCGGGTTGTCGGACGCGGAGTAAGCTTGACATGATGGGTTGGCGAGACAAATCGCTTTGCAGGCGTCGACGCCGGTGACTTGGATCATGTCTATGCGACCGTTGATAGCAATGCCTTGGACGCCGCATAAAGGCGTTGATGGGACGGTTTCAGAGCGACAATGCTCCAATTCTGTTTCGAGGTCGGCGATGCGGTCAAGGCAGGCGTCCATTTCTGGATCTGGCACCTCTTCGAAGGGGTCCCCATGGTCGTAAGAATCGATGTCTTCGGGATCGTTCTCGATGACTTTTGTCATGTAATAGACACCCTCTCGGGGAATATCTCTTCCATACAGGCTTGATACGACACAGCGTTTTGACGGTGGATGGTATGAGCATACATCAATGTCTAGTGACTCGCAGATCGCCGCGCATTCGCTGTACGAGGACACTTCATCGTATGTGACTCCCTGTCGATACATATTGCATTTGACCTCGATCGTGTATCCTGAGGCAAGGGTTTCCTGATGTCCTTCCACGCATGACTTCGTGATGTCTGGCCTGCTCGCCAACGGTCGCAAAACATACTTGACTGATGATGTGATTGAATCGAGGGGAATATGAGGTCTAGTAAGGTTTGGGAAGAAGATGATGTGAGAGAAAAAGAGTATTGTCAAGCCGCAGTTGAGAAGAGTGACGAGTAGTATGATGCGGATGTACGGATGAACTTGGTGAATAGGCGTCGGGTTCATACGTAAGAGTGCCATAATACCAGATATCGACTTGCAAAAGTCAGATTATCTAAAGCAGAAGATAGAATTGACAGGAGCATTGTCGCACACTCTGGCTACGGGATCTCATACCATTTTGTTCTCTTGACAGCTGACGCTCGAGGTCACACTGATCAAAGGTCCGGTGCAAGAGTCAGGCACTGGAATGCTGGGGCGTAAAGATGGCGCTGATTCGCCGAAGGAGCCGTCCAGACCTGCCCAGATGATCTCCATCTACGAATGAGATGAAGCGCTGTAAGCCTCATTATCAGGAATGCGGCAAACCGGGTAAGCGGTGCATTTCTACCTTAGATCTTTACAAGTTCACCTTCAGGCGTAGCCTTGACGTCGTAGAGGAGCGGCTTGGTAGCGCGATCGAGACATTCTTGGGTGGCTTTAGTGGGAGTTATTTCCCGATTCAACGCGTAGCGATGACATGATGAAAGTGAATTCCTCGGTACGGTCCGCTCCTGAGTCCGGCTCCTCGATCAAAACTGTCTCAATTTTATCGAGAGTTGTGAACACAGAAATCTATGGGCCGCACTACGTCTCGGTCCTGGGCTTTGGTAGGATGCACTTCAACTCTTCCATAACTTCATACTCCCATCTCGCATTCATGGTTCGGCGAAGAGCTCACCGAGCATGATCTTCCTTTGACTCCCTAAAAACATAACCGGAGCCAGTCTTCCGCTTCGTATCGGAAGTCGCGCTATTACCGGTGCCAGCAGAACATATTTCACCACCAATCAAGGCCGCCGTCATTCCCCAATGTGGTTCCGCTCCATCAAGCTTAACAGATGATTCGAAACAACTTAAGGCATGCACTCCACAAAACCACGGATTTTAGCAGTTATCTCACCAGCATAGCCTCCATCTCCGGGCATGAACTCTTGAAAGCGGTTAAGTCATCCGAACGCGAAATAAGCTTAAGTCAGATACGCGCATCCCTAAACATGCGACCGGGATGAATAGCCTATCAGAGCTGGGCTGTCCGTCACCTAAGTGGAGGAAATGGATTGTCCTGAAACAAGGAGCTGAACACCTTATTTTATTCTGTGTAAAGCGGACGATGCTGTTTGTTCTGATTGATGGAGATGGTGGAAGGGGGATAGGCGAATTAGAATTGGTGGGTGACTTGCTGGAACCGTGGTGTTGGGATGGCATGGATGGATCGTACTCGGTCGGATTGATCGCGAAGACTAGTAGAGAGATCATGTATAAGAAGGATAGTTAGTTCCTCTTCGATCGTCTTCATCCAACCAGCTCAGTTTTATCTCTTTGTATTGCCATTCGCTTCCATCTTTACCATTCATCAACCGTTGACCGGCTTCTCTTCAACTAAACTCACCACTCCCAACCGCCAAAATGCACGCCTCCAGCCTTCTCACCATCCTCACAACCCTCCCCGCCGCAATGGCCTGCCTCGGCTACACCGGCGGCGTCCCCAAAGCTACAGGCACCAAGTCCCTCAGCGCTCCCCAATACCTCAAGAAGGGCCAAGTCTTCGACGCCAAGTGGGTTCGCTACGACCGCGGCGTCAAGTGCTCCGGCCAGAGCGAGGGCGGCGAGAAGGACGCCGTGTTCGTCCTCGAAGACGGTGCTACTCTTCGCAACGTTGTCATTGGTGCCAACCAGAAGGAGGGTGTGCACTGTCTTGGTGCTTGTAACCTTGAGTTTGTCTGGTTTGAGGATGTTTGTGAGGATGCTATCTCCATTAAGGGTAGTGGAACTGCCAACATTATTGGTGGTGGTGCTTATAAGGCTGCCGATAAGATTATTCAGCACAATGGATGCGGTCATGTCAACATTGTCAACTTCTGTATGTCAAGCCTTTTATCTTACGGGTCCCCAGCCTCATGCTAACATTTGCAGATGCCAACGACTACGGCAAGGTCTACCGCTCTTGCGGTAACTGCAAGGGTAACTCCAAGTGCAAGCGATCCGTCCACATGGAGGGTGTCACTGCTGTCAACGGCGGTGAGCTCATCGGCATCAACACCAACCTCGGTGACAAGGTACGTCATTCCGACATATACCCAAGAGTCATCATACTGATGAAACCTGACAGGCCACCTACTCCAACAACTGTTACCCCAAGACCCAGTGCCAGGGCTACAACGGTTGCGACAAGTCCAACGGCGAGTGTGAGCCTACCAAGGCTGGCAAGTGCTAAATGCCTTTCTCGGCTCAATATTGCTCTGGTAGCAAGTGTGTTTCACTTTCTTAATTGGCTGGTTGGAACTTAGGGCCGACACTTTGTCGCCTATTCCCATGCTCTGTATATTATTACTTAGACAACTGAACATATATATGTCATTTTCACCAGTGGTATCTTTCGTGCTGAGACTTACTCCAAGTGAACTTGCAGAAGCTGGGATCTCTCATATACCTACCTTTCTTGATATGTCTCGTTAAGACGTTATGAGCTGTAAGTATCAAGAAATAACTACCTTTAAGGTGGTTAAAGCCTTCAACCTTCAATCAGTCAAGCTGGTCTAAGGTCAATACCCACGCTTGTTGCATATCCCTATCGGCACCTTGTGAAGTGGGCTACGCAGGCTCAGAAAATTATGACAGGCCACAGGGCGATATGATTAAGCTTCCGGTTTCCGTTTGACCAACTTGGCAAGTGGAAATTTACAGCTACTAGCTCCAACTGAACGCCATCTACATCTGACCCCCTTCTATCCTACACCACGGAATATCCATCAGCGGATGACGGTCGCCTAACTACGCCATGTGAGAAGGCCTCCCTAAAAGCAGACCTAGGCACATGACACGGCTATCCTAGTGATTGCCGAGTTGTGCGATGTGCATTTTATCGCTTGCACCACGTCTGGTCGCTGTTGAGGAGAGGACCGAGGTATGATTCGGGAACTGTTCAAGCTTCATTAGTCTCGTTTACTCTCAAATAATCAAGAACTGGATTGACTTACTCTCAAGTCCGCTCTGGAAGCTTCCACAGAGCGTTCCCCACTTGTCGTCGTTGTCGCAGTTCTTCCACTGAGGCTCAGATCGAGACAGCGAAGGAGAGTCCTGGTAGTTCCACTCGCACCAGTTGTGAGTAGCCTGTCAATATCATTAATAAACTGGTCCTTCACACGTTGTATGTCTACTTACAAGACAGGTAACGCCAAGCTCCTTGCCGTTGAAGGTAGGCTCCTTGCCAGCACAGTCCTCAACCTTGAAGACATCGGCAAGAGTAGCCCAGCCCTCATCGACGATAGCCTTGGTGAGCTCAATTTGGTTGTTTCGCCAGTCATTAGGGTTGTGGAGAGCATAAGTGTCGGCACCGTCGATCCACCACTGGTTGCAGTTACCGGCTGGGTCAAGAGCATCACAGGAGATAGCGCCACCGGTTTCACTAGCACGAGTCTGAGCGTTGAGGCCAGTGCTCTTGGCTGAGACGATACCATTGGCCTTGAGGGCGCTAGAAAGAATGAAGAGCTGAAGTTGGCGGTAAAGGGTATTCGCCTGAATCGTAAGAGAGGTAGTAACACGCTGAGAGAATCCACCATCCTGGCAAGCAGCGATGAAGATAGCAGGATCGCCCTGTACAAGCTTGACAGTTTCAAGAAGGTTATTCTGGTAAGCCTCAACAAGCTTAGCAAGACCAGAGCCGATGTCGCCGAGTTGAAGGAATCGGTCGTTTGCAGTTTGAGTCTTTGTCAGAGTCTCGCCGAGCTTGCCGGAGAGATCAAATGCAGCACTGAGACCACCACGGATGAAACCAACAGCGACACCAGCATCGCCGGGGACGAGACCAGTGAAGATGGAGACGATGCCAAGGGTGGATCCGAGGATGTTCATGAGGCCGCTGGTGGGGGTGTTGGCTTCGACGGGAGGAGCAACCTTTGCGACGATGGCGTCAATGGTTTGGCCGGCGAGGGAGGCGCCGTTGCTGAGAGCGCGGGAGTATTGGTTGAAGAATTGGTAGACGGTGTAGATGTTCCAGAGGGCCTGGGTCTGTTAGTTTGCGACAGTCGAAGGAGATGGAGGACATACATAGAATTGTTGGTTGGAGTCGTACTTGGAAACATCCTTGGTGTTGAAGGGAGGGCAGGTATCGCTGGTGATCAAGTTGCAGGTAAGACCAGTGAAGCCCTATTTTGTCAGCCTTTTGTATTTACCATAGTCTTCCATGGGCTTACGTTGAACTGAAGGTAGCACTGCGCGAAACCAAGTTCGTCGCAGTTGGCCTTGGTGCCATTCTCAGTGACCCAGTCATTGATGTACTTCTCCATGTCCACTACTCTCATTAGCCTCTAGTAATACCTCACACTAGTGGCTTCAACTCACAGGCCTTCCAGCATTCAGGCTTCAGACCAGTGGACGACGATGGAGAACAGTCAACTCCAGGGTCAGCCGGAGCCGGCTCGGCAGCCGTGCCATTATCCTGGCGCTCAACCAACGGAATTGCAGAAACGACCGTGGAAAAAGAAAGAGACAGCAACGCTGTTGCAAAGATAGACATGATGAAAGAATGACTTCTCAAATAATAAAGAAAAAGACTGTGCGTGGCCAGCAGCGAAAAATGAATGTTACAAGATGGTCGATGGTTCAGACGAAACTCAATCAGCCTACATCGCAAGACTATATAACCACAGGCCAACAAATCGTTGCGGGCCGATATCATACTAGAGATACTATAGTCGGCAGTTGAACTCTAATGAATTGCCAAAACGTAACCGGAACACAAAACTCGCTCCAATAGAAGCTACAGGTTCGTCTTGTCATCTCATAGGAAGTAACCGCCTTGGCAGGGCTTCAGGTTGAGGCAGCTGAACTTTAACAACTGGGGAACTGGTCTTATCGGATTCTAAAAGGGAATATGCATGACGTTGAACCCTCTCTTGAAACTATGGTCCCCTGCATAGTTTCGAAATAGGTGCTTCGTATTTGTGAGGACCCCTGTAACATCTCCAGATATGGCTATGATCGATTGCGGGATGGAGTTCCACCCATGTAACTCAATTGTCGGTCCGAGCATAAATCACATTTAGAGACGAATAAAGTTCATTGGCATTCTTTTTCTGGAAGGTCGTTATGCTTATGGTGATAGCGAATGTTTGTAATCGCCGGATTGAACATGACTCGTTGGTGGAAATATGAAACCGGCTACGGAGTCACCGTCAGGCAAGACCCTTGCTCCAACGTCCCCACGTGCCACTGCAGATGGTATCATATTGGATGTGATACGCACTTAAAATGGGGGTTTTGGTAGTATCGCAATTTGAGTCCGTTGACGATCTTGGCGTGTTTTATGGTGAAGGTTTGTTGATCAGCCGCGGTGATAACGTCAGACGGAAAATCGTCATGTTAAATGTCTCCGCTTGGCAGGACTTGGTGGAGATCATGACATGTCGCTTTCTGTTCATTTGGCCTTCTCGTTGCACAAAGCCGTCATATCCATTTCCATGTCTATCTACAACTGCCGGCTACCAACACGCAATCATTGCCTATGTCCAGCCTCGCAATCCACCCAACAACCTCTTATGAGAAATGCGGGACCCAGGCTAGCCAGTCCAAAGTGGCATATGCACTTTCCGGCATCAATGACAGACAATAAAAGGTCAGCCCCAGAACCACAAACCTTGACACACAGTAAATTATCATGCTGATTATAAGGAGCACCATTACCGCATTTTTGTAAGCGTTATTGGCCAAGTCAGTGTCAACTTTCGAGCAGGATTCAACCAAGATAGACAGGGGAAAGATGACAACCGGACTGACCAAGGGGGTGAGTGAAATCACGAGCGTCCCGAGGTTGAGCCACCTCCAGAGGGATCTGACTACTGTTGAGGGAAATTCCCAATTCCAGGCGGTTAAATGAATAGCGAGGAATGTAGTTGAAACGATGTACAACGAAATGGACGGCAAGAAATGCGGAAAAGTTCGATCCTCCTGATCACGATCGACTATCGCGAGTGAATCGAAAAGGAGACCACCAAAGATATCCGCCGATAAATCCTCGATTCTCTCTCGAAACAGTTTCTTATTTGAGACTGCCATGTCATCCATGGATAAAGTGTTTAGACCTGTTGCGTCTTCCAGGTCAGGCGGTATCGCTATTATGACTCGTCTCGATTCAACGTCGAAAGGCTTATTCCACCAGAAGATATGCATAACAAAAGCACAAAAGATAAATGCCAAGGTCGCCAGCTCCAGAAGAGATATGGTATATCCTTGTGCCGCTCGACAAATGCTTTGCACAACAAGCCATGTGCACTGGATGATAGCAAACGCCTTGGTGATGACATCTGCTTTGCTTAGATCCTTTATCTCAGATACGGGAATTCTGAAAATATCAGGCTCAATATCTGCTGTAAGGGAGTCAGATGGTTGGGTCAGGTTAGTTTGTGCCAACAGAAGTACGCAAACATGTAGGAGAGATAAGAGGGTTCACGATGACCTACATAGGGATTTAGCCATGCCAGCTGTAAGAGATCCATCCCCAGTGGAACCGGATTCCCGGCCCTCTTCAGTGACTTGATAGCCTGTATGAGCTCCATCGGTTACCGGATTGCCTGACTGGACATTTGTAGTAGAGTCCTGTGGCGATTGGGATGGTGGTCCGTAAATAACAACACCTCCCATCTGAACATAAAAAGCGTGAGTCATGGTATATTTCTTTGCGCTAACTTGTGTTAGACCGTAATATTTTTTACCAGCGGTAGCTACACCAACACTTCTTTAGACAGAGCTTTCGTAAACTCTTTTAAATCCAGGCGGGCATCCATGTACTGCTTTGCGGCCAGTGCCACTCCAAACTCTGGCGCGAGGGCAATGAATGTCATCCAGACAATCTTGCGTCTCCATTTGCGTCGGAGGGGTGCCTTGGGCCAGAAAGAAATATCGGGAATGCCTTTGCAGATTTGCATCGTATGCCATTCGCCCTGGATCTCTTCGTGCGTGGGGATATTGAGGTGCACGCATTTCCATGAACAGACGATGAAGATTGATAGGCAGCTGCAGATTATGCTCCAGGTGCTTCGGCGAGGTGCAGGGGATACCCATCCGACCATGGTGGTGTTACCAGAAGTGCTGTTAGTTTCAGCCTGGGCGACACCTAAGAAAACGGCGCTAATGATGAGGCCTTGCGCAGTGAAAAAAGCCATGGCGAGCGTTCCAGCAAGATGTCAAACAAAAGATCACCTCGAGACTGATTGCAGGACAAATGCCCTTTTAAATAACAGCATCTTTCCTCTTCACTCGTCATGTTTTGTTGATTACCGCCAGCCTGCTTTTCAGCTTATTGTGGCTTACTGATTTCTGACCTCGGGTTGGTCCAAATTCATAGACGTCACCACTGAGCGTCATTGTCAAGACAGACTATTGGCTTGTGCTACCCATGAAATTGAACATAAGCCTATCGAGTAAGTCCTTTCAAGCCACGAGAGGCCATGCGCTGTTTCAACGTAGACCATCATCTAATTATAGGTACTAGGTAAGTGAAATGTTACTGGTGTTTTAAACACGTAGTACGTGTTCATCCGGTCTAAGCCACCGGGATTTTATATAATTGCATTATTAAAATATGTCTTGCCTAATCTGTTCGAGCGAGCTGCTCCTTGATATACTATACGGTCCCCCATGGCCATCAATTATAGGCCTCCATCTCCAGCCTACAGACGCGCTTTAGTCTTATCATTAGACTTGCGAGTCTTCCTAGTCCATGGCACGAAACCTGTCTTCTCGTCAAACGGAATGTTCTGCAAGATAGGTGCGTCGGCAACGAGAGGAATAGTTCTGTAATCCGCAACGCCTTGAGCTTTTAGTGCAGGCTGATTAGCACCGATGCAGAGCTCCAGGTTCAGTGCTGAAATGTCATTCCATAGCTTTGCAGCAGCTTCTCGCTCGTACTGATATGCAAGGAAAGCCTGACGGAGCTTGCGGTCTGATGGGTTGGCGTCTGAGTGAAGGAGCCGACTGAGGCCGTTGACTAAGGCGATGGCGTCTTCGATGCCGCAGCATGCTCCTGCACCTCTGATGGGGTTCATCTGTCCAATATTAGCTTGAAGTCAGTCAAAATGCTACGCGACTTACCTTGTGGGCAGCATCACCGACAAGAACCATGCGTCCCCAATGCCACCACGGCAAAACACCCTCATCAAAGTTCGCACTACCCCCAGCGATCTTATTCCTCCACAAATCACCAAACGTAATTCCATCTCCAACCGGAACATCCATCCAAGGCTTCGCCGCCTCTTCAGCATCATTCTGCCCAAAGAACGTCTTTGTTTTCGAAGTCGGAATGCGATGATAAACAATGATCTGTGCTTCTCTCAGACCAGTAAAGACCTGAACGTGAGACCCTTCTTGGTACACATTAATATTCCTACCACGCTCGAGTTCCTTCGGGCATAGAGCTTTGGCAAATACGCCTGCGTGGGGAGCTTGAAATGGGTTGGGGTTCTCATCGAAAAGACCTTTTGGTGCCTTTGCTTTCATTTGATCGCGGACACTACTCCAGACACCGTCGCAGCCAATAACGATTGATCCCTCTTCTGTGGTACCGTCTGCGAATTCGACTGTTACACCGTTGTCGCGGTGTATGACGTTGGTGAGGCGCTTGTTTGTTTTGACGCGTTGGTCCTTGTTTTCAAGCTCGCTCATCAACGCCGAGGCAAAATCACCTCTGTTAAAAATAGCCATAGGATATCCGAACCTTCCAGTAATCAGTGACATATCCAGTAGTATATAATCCCATACTCACAATGCACCGAGCTCTTCAAAACCTCTGGAGCGATGAATAACACTACCGTCAATTGATCTATGAACAGCTTCAACCATAGGCTGCGCGACAGCTGTGACGGCTTCAAGAATGCCTAATTGATGAAATATTCGCATAATATGAGGCCACAAAAACAACCCGTAAGCAGGATCAGGAGGAATTTGGGAGCGCTGTTCAACGAGGACGTAGTCGATGCCAGAGACCTGCAGCGCGTGAGCCAGGACCATGCCGACTGGCCCAGCGCCAACAACAATAACTTTGAAAGACTCCATGTTCGATTCCCGATAATGAATAGCAAGAACTTAAAGAAAGGAAAAAGAATGAGATGAGATTGAATCTGGGGAAGATGTAAGATTGTTATAATTCCAAGTCGCCAAGTCACGCTCAACAAAAAAGGTTCCAATCAAAACGGAGTTTTGGCCTCCTGAGCGATCGGACTTTAGCTGTGTCCAACGGACTTTTTGTTAGCGCTGACGAGAGCGAGTGCGAGCTCAGACATCTCCGACTCTGGTAAGTCACTGAGTGTGTATTTCGTCAAGCGATATATATTTTGTCGCCCTTCTCCACCCGTTTCGTAATTAACACGCCACACCTACCAAAATGATCTCAATTTGACCTTTTTTATCTTATCTCTGAAGTTGCTTAGCCTCAAGCATGAAACATTTAATAATTAAGAAACTGAGTCACAGGTTAAGTTAGTTTAAAGCTACCTTGATAATACTTATTAATATATTTAATTTATTATAGCAGCACTTCTGAGACATTAATATGGATTAGAACTTCTAATCTTTAAGCCATTTTTCCATTTACTGGCTTTTATGCACTTCGCCACCACCATTTAGTCAAGGCTTCCTCACAAGGCAGTCTTAAACACTCAAAGCTTAATCTATAATTCACAATGCTTTCCCTTACTTTTGACACCACTATCTTCCTCGATAAATTCCCAATTTGAATATTTCTTAAACTTTTATACTGTATTTCTCTCATTAGCCCTGACGTTGGTTATCATGGCTTTGTTGCCAAGCTCTTCTTTATATGATAACCTCAACATTTACAGACGTCAGATTCGTCTACTTGACATTTGTTCTACAGAGCCAGACACAGAATGCCGTCTGGAAGTAGTAGATTTGGATCAGTCATTGCATTTCCACGCGCTTTCTTATGAATGGGGTAACCCTGGAGTTACCGAGGCCATCACTGTCAATGGCCACTCCATACAAGTCACGGAAAATCTAGCAAACGCCCTAAGATACGCCCCCAAACATCTAGAGTCTACTGAGGGAAGACTGAGAATTTGGGCAGATGCGATATGCATCAACCAGAAGAGTGAAGAAGAAAAGAACCACCAAGTTCCTTTGATGGGTGACATATATTCTCTGGCCGACGTCGTACTCTGCTGGCTTGGGTTGCCCTCTGAAACAGTCATGCGAGGAATGGAAGCTGTCCAAACCATAGCCTATAACCGCAGCATTCATGGAGCTGACCGCAAGGACCCTCTGTTGGATGCCACACTTTGCCAGGTGGCAGATTCTCTCGGTACAGAACTTGACATGCTTGGCTCTGTCGTCGACGAAGCTACAAATGAGTTGGAGACTGTGAATACAAGCGACGCGAGTATTCTGTTTGAGATACTAGCCCGATCGTGGAATGCATGGCCGACAAAATGCATACATGATGCAAGCGATGGCATTGCTAGCGTGCTGAGAACTCCGGGACGCATAAGGTCTAATCATTTGTCATGGTCTTCAAAATTGAGGCTCTTGTCCCTGAAGATCGAAACGTTCCACGAGTACCTCTGTACAATGTATCTACGCATAATTGACGAAACAGAGGAATATCTGCCTCTTATTACTGGAGAACTTGCCGCCCGTCTGACGCGAACTCTACGGGACATAATCACGAAAATAGATGAGTCGGAGGGTGCGGTTCCACGATTTCAAGACCTTACAGAGAGGCTAGAGAAGGAAGTTCTATCGGTTCGAAATACCGCGAATTTTCAATGGCTAGAAGATCATACATTCCTCTATCAGGAAATTCCAGGTACCGTTTGGACTGAGACTGGCACCTATTTCATGGTGATGATGTTGGCTGAATCATACTGGTTGCGAGTATGGACTTTCCAGGAGATGGTTCTTGCCAGCCGACCTATATTTGCCTGCGGGGACCGCTCCATGTCTTGGTCGTCTCTCCATTCAGTTCTTTGCTGGGCCTTTAGGCTGCTCAACGCCGTTCCTGAACAGCGGCCACATTTTGTGCTGCAAGAGCAATGGAGCTTTCTAAAACGTCTTTATAAGCACTATCTTGGTCATCTGAGACAGTTGGCTTCAAGCAGAGCAGAGGTGAGGAGCCTAGAAATATTGGATGATACAATGGGCATCTCAGTCAGAGGAAACATAAACATGAAAGCCACTCACAACTGGGGCCACTCAAGTGCGCTCAGGGCTACCAACCCCAAAGACCATTTTTATGGCTTCCTTGGTATCTGCCCTCTTGGCCTTGTGCCTGACTATCGGCAATCTAAGTCAATTGGTCACGTATCTGTTGATTTCCTGACAGAGTATTTGAAAGCTCATCGGCAAGGATCTGGCCACGTCGAAATTGAAAGAGGAGAGCTCATGCCGCTGACCGATGCGGGTATTGGGCATGGATGGTTTATGTACCCTGATACTCCATCCTGGGCACCCAACTATCCAGGGATGACCCATTTGAAGGACTTTGACAAGGTTGGGCATCCAATCCAAACGTTCCTGCAAAACGGACGAGACCTGGATGAGATATTTGGTGGGATGCAAAAAGCTGAAATAATGGGAAGCAAACTACTGGTTTCGGGTATCCTCCTTGACGAGATAGTAGCAGGTGGCCCGCTGCGAAGCCACTTTGCCGAACTTTACCGCAATAGTACTTCCAAAGAAGCGGTACATGCCGTATCGTGGACAATGGAATATATAATGGGCCGAGATAAGTACCCAACGGGGTGCCATCCTCTCGAAGGGCTGTATACTGCACTGCGGTATGGGACCATTGGGAGGCATAAAGACAATGAAGAGTCCGACATAACGACAGATATGATGTTTCAAGACCACATCAGCTTTGCTAGAATGTTGATGCATCACTTGATTACAGAAAGCAATACCGAAATCCCGGAAGAAAGTCAACTGAAAGGCAACAGATTGAAATATCTGTATGCACTGTTAACAGATCTCAACGTAAGTCCGATAGCTTGTTTACCTCTACAAATATTAATAAAACACACAAGGTATCTGACTGGGATGAGACTCTCATCGAAATTGGAAACGACGTTTTTTTCATGCAGCAGCTGCTGTCAGAAACGCAGAATGGATATGTTGGAGTGTTTCCGCTCCATACCGTAACTGGAGACTTGGTGTGCTGGCTAAATGGAGCTGATCAACCGGCAGTTCTTAGACGGGTTGACAACCACTATGTCCTCGTCGGTACGTGTTATGTCAGCGGGTTATCAAGCGCGAGGACCTTGTCGCGATACATAAGGGTGAAAGGCAAAACTGCGGAAACAGTAGAGATCTGGTAGTTTACTGACTGGCTGTACTACCCTAATGATGCTGCGTAAGACATTATTGTGTCAAGGGTCCAGGGGCGGCCGAGGCCAACGTGCTGTCACTGAGTGTCGATAAAAAATTTGATCTTGCACCTGGGGGAGGGTGCTTCTTCAACCATAAGGCTATATATACCTATCACGGTGACAAAATGACACTGAGGCCTGTTGGGTCTGAAGACCAAGAATGATGTACTCGGCTGGGGGCCCTTATTCATATAATGCGGACTGGTAGGCATATACTATTTATAAGTTACTAAGGGCAGAGGCAAGATACGTTTACTTACGCGACATTTGAGTCGACGCGAATTAGTCTTTGTATATCTCTTGACTCAAGTCGCGCAAGAAAGCGGGGTTGCAGATTGGCCCAAGCTCGATGCAGAGGTCTCACACGTCATATCTTACATGTTTCAGTAATTCCCTGTTTTGATATATGCCAGAAACTTACCATAGACTTTTAAGGTTGCTTGCTCCTCTCCCTCACTTCTTGAAGACAACAATTATATGTAAATTAAACATGTCATACTAAAGCACATTTACTCCTGCTATAAGCTATTCCTTTCCTTTAGTGCTTTCCTCGTCAACCAGCTTCTTCTCAGCCGCTTTAGCTTCGTCTCTCTTATGCTTCTTCTCTTTGATTTTTCTCGCAAGAGCATATGCTGGTTCCGAGGCGACATAGCACGGGAAAAGACACGGGTCACTAATCGCAGCCTCTCCCTCCCCCGTTGCGTCGTTCATTCTGGGGTCTTTGCTAGTAAAGGGCAATGGATGCGGTCGAAAAGACATAGCGAGACTTTCATAGTACAGTGTCAGCAAGACTTTGTCACCCTTGGTAGCAGATATAGAGAGAACTTTAGGGCTAACCTGGGGTTTTTAAGGAGAAATTTACTGACTTTGGAAAAGCGGGAAATGTATAGATTTAGCAGTAAGACTTTTATCTATAATGTCGTAGAGTAATCAAGAACAGACAGCCAGACCCAGCTCTATATATGCTGCGCATTTATGGCTTTTACGTCATTCTGCATGCTGACGATTAACGATAGTGGTTGTTTATCGGGCCAGTAAAAACAAATTGGCCCCCAAATTCTTCATCTCCTAGCCCAAATGGAATATCAGGGCTTGCCATACTCCAAAGTTCAAGAAGAAGAAGCGATCTTGTAGCCACGTGTCTAGCTGTCAGTCGTCATAGCGATATTCGCATATTCTACCTGCATGAGAAAAGCCATACCTGTCATTCCGTCAGGAGCATACAGCAGAGGGGAGAAGAGATACCAGCTCTCTTCTCTCATGGTTGGTGCCTCTGAAATAACTGGTTCAAGCTAGTTTGATAGCTTATAGAAGTGGTTCTTTGATATGTCTGTGGTTAAACTGGCTTGCTAGTTAATGGGATATATAGGCATCGGGATGTCGAGTTTATACCATTGAATCTGAAAAGACACCCTTCTTACAGGCCATTGGGTTCGACCATGGATCCAATCAGCATGTTGACCACGCTCAACAAGCATTTAAATGCGCCTGGCGGGACTTCGCTGTAGATAGTAAGGCCAATCCGGGTGGCCGCTAGAAAAGGATGTTCTCCAGCCTGGAGCCTCTTGAGTTCCTAGCCCAACAAGAGACTCTCAGTGGTGATATGTAATACGTTGGCATCTCCGTTCAAGGGATAGTAGAGCAAGATTTGCACTGGCTCAAAGAGTTCAATGTATCTGTGACATACTGCTAAAAGACAAGGCGTGAACAAATTACATATACGAGAACATACCAAAGAGAGCAATAAAGGCCAGGGACAGGTTGAAAAAGCGGCAGTACATAATACAGACTGTATCATGTCCTATACCCCTTATGCTATTGCTTATTTAAGAGGGAGGGGCCGTAGGTAAAAAGGAATGTCAAGGTAGAAGCAACCAGCCACAACACAATCAGCACATAGTACAAAGCAACCATCGCCAACAACACCAGAAATCAACAACAAAAGCAAAAAGGAAACACCGACAAAAGAGTTGGAACGTCTCAGACGTCGTTATCAATGCGTAATCAGGGAATCGAACCCTGGGCTCCCCGACGTTACTCGAATGGCAACGGAGAATTTTACCACTAAACCAATTACGCTTCTTCTTGATGCATCGTGACAGCACTATCGCAACCCACAAAGTCGAAGTCGTCCCATTTGCAGAAGACTGAGCAGTGGTATATGCATAGGCACGTCTCGCTTAAGCAATTGAATAATGGCACAGAATCTGCATTACCAAGTCGACATGTTTGACGACAAATCTATTAAGCTAACTAGTTCGTATATCTAAAGTCGTTACCATAACCCATCCATACTTCCATTCATATATACTCAATTAAGTCAAGCCGAGGAAAAGCGGCAGAGCAAACGCGCAAGAGACCTGTACAGCCAAAGGCACAATAGCATAAGTACCAGCAGAGAACTTTCCAGGAGCAATAGTCCAGCCCCAAGGCGCACCAAAAGCCATGTACATCATACCAGCCGCAAGAACAATGCAGATAAGGAAAGTCCATTTGAATCGGTGCATCATTTTGTTCAATCCGATGTAGATACCTGTAGGACCCAGCTCCTTGGATGTCGACGCCCACTCAATGTTGACGGAGAAGGCATGGCAGAGAAGAGCCTTGGCACAGTTGATACTGATACCACCAAAGAAGAGGAGAAGAAAGGGAAGCCACTTGCAGGCTTCGAGGATGGCGACCCAGAAGGACTTTTCTTTGAGACGGTGACGGGTCATGCTTGTCGCAATGGAGGCGACGCCGTTGAAGACGACGAGGAGGGAGACCCAGATACCCCATGATGGAGTGTAGAATTGGTCGAGGTCTTGGAAGAAGAGACCGACGAGGACGTAGTTGACCAGAGTGAGGAGCATACCAGCAGCGATGGCGTAGTCTATACAATGATCAGAAGGATACCAAAGTGAAGTGATGCTTGAGGACTTACAGGTGAAAATGTAGGCCAGAATGGAAACCTTGCTGGTAACTGGCATGTTGCTCCAGAGGAAGCGGAGGAAGAGTCGAGTAACAGGACCCTTGTAAGGCCACTTGTAGCTGAGAAAGAGTCAGTAAACATCGTGAACCAATGGCGGACGTCAGACTTACAAAGGATGGAAGACAAGCTCGTTGCAACCATAAGCATACTTCTCCCATCTGTTCAGCTCATCATAAACCGTCAACGACACACCTTCCTGGAAGCCACCATTATGATACGTCGCCAATCGACATACCATACCAGCCATCTGCACTCTCAAACTGATATCAAAGTCCTCAGACACATGCGAGTCAGACCACCACTTAGTGACCTTGTCCGAGGGATCAACAAAGGCAACACTCTGAATAGCCTTCCATCTCAAGAACGCATTGTGACCAACAAACGGCGCGACATCGCCAGTGCCAACACCATACTTGATAGCTGTGTACACAATGTCGGTGAAGTAGGTGATACCGTTCTCAAAGATGTTGTGCGCAACTTGCATAACGCCTGAGCCGTGCTGGAGGATAGCGACTTCAGGAGATTCATACATCTCAAGAGCGCCGTAGAGAAGACAATCGATGGGGACACGGGTGTCGCAGTCAATGAGAAGAATGATCTCACCCATGCGGATATTCCCCTCCGCCCAAGTCTTCCCCTCATCAGCATCAACCATATTCTGCAACGCCTGGTCATACAACCGATCATCATCCTCCGCACTCAAATCCTCATACGCACACCCTCTACTCTCACACTCCAGCTCCGTAAGCCTCAACATCTCATCTTCAACTCTATTCGAGAAAGCAAGACAATAATTCATGTTACTAGCCTTCTTAAACTTTCCCTTGCGCACGAAACCGAGTTCGTTGGCGCGGCCTTGAGGACTGACTTCTGATTCGTCTTGGTTGTCGACTTCAGGGTCCACGGGGGGTGAGCGTTTGAACCAGGAGAAGGACTTGGACTTGGGGGATTTCTTGTTGGGCAGGCGGGCGCAGTAGCCGATGCCGTTTTCGCGGTAGTATTGCTTGCGGGCGGCGGCGAGCTCGGGTTGGATGCATTGCATGCCGTCGTCGTTGATGTAGACTGAGGCGGTGCCGCCTTGGTTTTCGTAGTGTTGGATTGCTGCCATTACGGAGACCATGGTAGGGACGATGACACTGGGGAGTTAGTCAGAGCGAGATGACCAGTTGAGGAGATATTGAGCTTACCCTCGGAGACCCTCTTTGTAGACAGGCATCTGAACGGTGATGTGGGGAAGTTGGTAGTCCCTGTAACGCTTGGGGTTGGGCTTGATGGCTGTTGCGAATGTCAGACTTGATGTACGTCGCGCGACTGAAGGACTTACCAGAATGGAATTTGGAGTTCCTCAAACAGATACCAGCCGGTAGAAGTAGTTGGAAGACACTGCTGATGACAACAATGAAGAAGAACTAGACATGGTCAGCAAACCGTTCATTTCCAATTGAAGCTGCAAATCTTACCAATGACAGAACGCACAGAGGCGGAATGACAGCAACCAGGGCAAAGCGCGTAAAATCGCCATCCCAAGACCATTGTCGGATCAACTACTCACTGTCAGTCGTCATTCATCACTCATCTCATTGTATAACTCACTCTTGAAACACCCACGCTCTGCGTGAGAATGACCAGCATGATAACAATACCAATTCGGAACGAGTGAACAAGAAGAGTCGGACGCTTGAGCTCCTGGCCCTCGACGTCTTCATCTCCTTCACCGCCCTCCTCAACCTTGATGGCGGCTTGGTAAATCTCATTTCTCTCATCAATGGCACCGCGGACGGGAGTTGGCATACCATTGACGGATTGATCTTCTGTTTGGGCGTGAAGACCACGAGGCATGTTGGGACCAACGATCTGCGACAGATGTTAGAGAATTCACTGTTGAAGGAGAGGTATGCTTACGAATCCGAGCATCTGCTTCTCGACATTATGAGCCACTGTAAGGACAGTCCTTGCCTCATGAGCCCAGATGAGTACACATCGTTCTTGTACGACAATGCATGAACTTGTCAAGTGCACAAGTGTCTCATGGACATCTGCAAGACTGGGAATGATGGGGATGCGAGCGCCAGTGTCTTCATTCACCAGACTCGCCTGTCCAGGCTTGATGCTGTCAAGCACTGAGTTGGTGACCTCAGAGGCCATCGACACAATGGCGCTCTCATTGAGGCGATTGACAGCAGCGGCCAAGACTGGGCTGGGGTCATCTGGGTTGTAGATGTATGTGCCATCAGGCTTCTTGAGGGCAATGCATGTTGATGACCAGCCGCTTGTGATGGCAGTAGCAGCAGGCTCATCGAACCATCCTAGAAGTGTTGCGCGACGAGCGATATACCTCGCGACCTAATTGTGTTAGCATTGTGACAACAATGATGCATTGCAGGCTGCGGGCAGCGGGCAGCACGATGTTTACCGTGCCACTACATGAATGAATCGGGATAAGTAGGATCGGTATGCAAGGGATGAAATCGACGTTGATGATATGAAACAAATCCACTCAAATGGACAGCAAAAAACTTACAACAGGCAGATCCGCAGCCGCGGCGTCGGGAATCTGCATTGCAGCAGGCGTACCCGAATATGAGCTGTGAGCGGATCTCGACGGGGGACTCTTCCTCGTGAAATACTCCGTCGTCTTGACCGCACCATGATCACCAGCCTCAAGCCTCTTGAGCGTAGCAGCATCAGTAGTAGGACTGGGCGGTTGGAGAACACCAGACTCTATGAAGCGAGAGGCAGACTTTTCCGAAGCCATTGGTGACTTTTCGGAAGTCATGGTTCACGTGGGAGTTGTCTCTCTCTCACGGAACAGAGGGAAGGAAACGAGAGTGAAGGGGGAAAAGCGAAGGTGAAGATCTTCTCTGCTCCTACAGGGGAAGAGGGTGGGGAGGGGAGTGGTAGAAGAAGAAGGGATGTTGATGTTGCCCAAGGTGAGGAGGAGGTAGAGGCAGAGAGAATTAGCCGTGGGAAAACTAAGTTATGAATACTTCCTACACACGGCTTATCCGGCGATCTAGATGAAACCTACGCTGTAGGTCTCGAGTCTCGAATCTCCTGTAAGCGTCAGACAATAATCTGACCCGATCAAGAACTGCAACTGCAAGTGCAAACACAATATTGGTTTTTTTTGTTTTTTCAGCTGGCCCATTATCCTCGTATCTTTCGAAGCACGTTTGTTGGGACCATGCATTTCCTGATTGCCAGCACGTAACACAAAACCCTCATGCACCTTGTCCGTTGCTGCAGAATCTAAAGACCAGCCCCCCTTCGCCCATCGCCCGGGCCCGAGAAGACTCCGTTTGAATCACCTCTAGCGAGCTGATGCCAAGTCATCCACGACCGAGCAACAGGATACGGTACCCGCCACCGTGATAAGAAAGGAGAAAAACAGAAAACTCTATGTTACAGAGTGAAGCTGACGACGGGGCCTGTGATTATGACAAGCCCGTGGGCCACGATATCAGAGGCCAGGGGCAACGGGGAGAGTGGATAATATCCAGATGCTTTTACGAGCAAGGTCGCAGAAGCGTCATGTATCAGTGCGGCGTCTAATTAAACTAGCCTGCGATTTTTTCTCCGGCGCCACCCAAGACAAGAACAAGACAAGTCAAAAGTTAAGTCTAATATTAGAAAATAAGGTTAGCCATCCTGATATCGCGAGGCCGAGGATCCAATGAGAAGCAGTGATCAACTCTTGGAGATTGTAACGTGTAAGCAAAGGCACGTTTCAGGGCCAAGATAGCAACAGAGGGTGCTCATGTTTAGGGAATAGCGTTATCCGCGGGCCGTAACCCGTTAGCGAAGGGGGAGGGCGGTTAATCTCGAAGGATGGTTAAAAAATCTTGATAACGTCCCGTCCCCTGTAAATCTTAGCAGGGGTGCCAGGGTTTTAACGTTTGGCTTCCATGGATGTTGTTCTAGGGGCAGACGATCTAGCTTCCGCTTTGATGTCTAGCGGCATGTTGTAGGGGGGGTAGCATCGCATGGGTGAAAAACCTGTCTTCGCAAACGGACCACTTAAGACCGTTGCGGAAGGTTCTTGTTAGTTTCACCGTTGAGGCTTGCGGCCCGCAGAGCCTTATTGACAAGTCTACGAATCATGACTCTAAGACACCAAATGTGGCGTTTTGGCATGACACAATGTTATCTCCTAGCGCTCGGAGAGATATCAACGTTGCTAGACTAGTGCTCAAAGACGTGAGAACCTTTGGAGATGTTGTTATGTCTCAACAGATTTAGAATTTGTTGCTCATGATTGCCACGCTGTACGTGCATTTCAGCGCGGCTGGTATCAGGACGAGATGCATAATCACCCCAGAAGAAATGAGCTTACTCTTTGGTTCCAGACCCAGATGTAACGATCCCTGCATCGCCTTCGTCTTGGTACTCGTATCGTATCGTAGTAAACAGACACAGACTCTTCAGTCTCAGCTGTATCAGATTCGGGATAATGGCAAAGAGAAAATAAAAGTTTCATGAGGCTCATTTAACTAAACAATTGAATCACCCTCCTCGTACATGATTCCCTGGTCTCTTTTTTTCCCTTTTCAAACATTGGCGTACTCCACTTTTTTGACGCGCTGTAATGGAAGGCTCGAGGACTGCTACGACCGCTGAGGACTCTTCGTCTCAGCGGGTTAATCCGTTCGCGACGCCTGGAGCTGAGTCTACTGAGAATCCGTTTGCGACGCCCATTGCAGCGACGCCTATTGCGGAATCTGTTGCTTCGCGACGGTTGACGCAGAGAAATGCATCTTCTTATGAGAGTGAGTACACTTTTCAAGTATTATTGTGTGAAGATTGACGGTTTTAGTTACTGGTCCGCGTCGGCGCTTCAAGAGCAGTCGTCTTCAGGGCGAGTTTGAGAAGCCTTGGTTAGAGGACAAGAAGAAGCAGTGGAATTGGGACAGCACCATTTTCTACACATGCATTTTCATCGGTCTTGGTAAGTTCGTTCATTGTAACAAGTCTCCAATTATTAACATATTTTCAGGAATTGGTGGTTATCTCTGCTGGAAAGAGACCACCGGCGTCCCCAACCATGAGGTTAGTCTCCATTCACTAAGACGATTCACTTAGTGAGGCGATCACCGATCACCACTAACAATTGCAGTACTGCCTCGTCATGGACGATACCTTCCAGAACCTCAACAATTGGAATCATGAAGTTCAAATGAACGGCTTCGGGTACGTCTTTCATCATTTTCGCAATCACCTACTAATAATTTTAGAAACGGCGCCTTTGACTGGACAACAGACGATGAAGCAAACTCATACGTCGACGCTCAAGGCCTTCACATCGTCCCTACAATGACGCTCGAAAGCACAGACATAACCCGCGACCAGCTCCTCAACGGCTTCACCGTCAACATGACTACAAACAGCAAAACATGGGGAAAATGCACCGCCAAAGACATCAAGAAGTCCAACGACCGCTGGCCCTGCGCAGCACGCAGCAACGCCACCCTCGGCCAAATCATCAACCCTGTGCGCTCCGCTCGTCTCAATACAAAGGGTAAAAAGACTATCAAGTACGGTCGCGTTGAAGTCACTGCGCGCATGCCAAAGGGTGATTGGATGTGGCCTGCCATCTGGATGATGCCGCAGGATGATGTCTACGGTGAGTGGCCCAAGTCAGGTGAGATTGACATTGCGGAGAGCAGAGGCAATGACGCGAGGAAGTATCCCATGGGGAATAATCTTGTGTCGTCGGCGCTTCATTGGGGTACTGCTACGGAGAATGATCGATGGAGGAGAGCGTATGGTGAATGGGGAGGTAAGAGAACCATTTACTCTGAGGACTTTCACATCTACGGTCTTGAGTGGAGTGAGAAGTATCTCTTTACCTGGCTCGACGGTCGATTGAGAGTAAGTCAGCTCACCAATCTCATCGAATTGACGATACTGACTCTTCGCAGCAAGTGCAATTCTTTGACTTCACCAAGAACAAGAATCTCTGGACCTACGGTGAATTCGCCGGCGAGTCCATCAACGGCTCCATCCCCGTTGATCCATGGAGCAGCACCGGTCGCAAAAACACTCCATTCGATGAGTCCTTCTACCTCATCCTCAACGTCGCAGTCGGCGGTACCAACGGCTGGTTCCCGTAAGTCTCACTCTCCCCAATTTGCCCTACACCGAGAACCACTTTTTGATCTCGCTCACGATCTCTCGTTTACGTGCGGGGAAGACAATGTCTCGGCTAACCAATCCACTCTTTTACAGAGATGCAATCGGTGATAAGCCCTGGGCTGATAGCAGCGAGACCCCTATGCGTGACTTTTGGAAGGCGAATGATACATGGCTTCCGACCTGGGGGCCCGTCAAGGATCGCGGTATGATTGTCAAGTCGGTTAGGATGTGGCAGGAGGGGGCATGCTAAGTGG
The DNA here is from genome assembly GCF_013396195.1 of Fusarium tjaetaba. Classification (NCBI taxonomy): domain Eukaryota; kingdom Fungi; phylum Ascomycota; class Sordariomycetes; order Hypocreales; family Nectriaceae; genus Fusarium; species Fusarium tjaetaba. Next base: position 47,678 of record NW_023501399.1, on the reverse strand, counting down.
TTGCATCGCCGACACGTGTTGTCATGCTATAATCTACGGAATAATGTCTATAGTTTGCTATCTTTTTTCATGCTTTTGCGTTCGACCTATAATCTTACATCGAACCGGGGGATCGTTTGGGTCTAAATTCTCACTTTAGATGTATCGCGAAAACTCGTTATCTATCACTTCTATTTTATCTCAAACGTGGTCTCTCTCGATCTCGGGATCAGCATCGGATAGAGTTCCAGATACGCTCGTGCAGGCCGTGCTTACATGGCCCCTGAAAATGCTGGCTGCGTGCATTAGGGAGCGGATGAATTAACCCAATGGTATAATATGCGATAAACGGATAAATCTCACCATCATAAGCCACGCGGTAATGGGCGCTCGGGTCATCAAGCCACTGATGTGAAGTGTATATGTGAACGGGCATATAGTTCATAGAGCGAAGCAAATATTGATTCACAAGGCGAAAATCTCCGGTTTAGCGTCGGCTTTAGGTAGTGCACTGTCGCAGGCGCTAACAATCACTAAAATCAGAAACAACCACTACAAGAACATCACACGAAATATTGGCTCATATCCGCCAAGCGAAATGGCTACGCGCTGGAGAAAAAGTCTGATAACGCTGCAGCTAAGAAAATGCAGCGTCTTCGCCCCTTGTCTCTGCAGCAGAACTTTTGATTGCGTTCTCGTGTTTACACTCTTGGAACGCTGTAGCCAAGAGGCCCAAGAGTCAATGGGGGGTTACATTATTAGTCCTCGGTTAGTGGAACAGCGTTGCATCGGCACGTCCACTTCAAGCATCTCGGAGGGTCGCCAAGATAAAGAACGAGGTGTGCACAGCAGGGGCTTCGGCCCATTCTTTTCTACCGCAAGCCACACCAGATCGAGGAGATTAGACGAAAGCAAACGTATGGAGCAGACGTCCACTGTCAGCCGCTTTTCGATCTGTTGGCCCTGACCCTGTCGATCAAAAGAGTCAGACTTTGTGGATGCGCTGGCAGCCTCCTCCCATTATTATGTCTGACTTGACCTCTTTCTGCCAAGGTTATCTCGGCTTCTTGCCAAGTCTGGCTCGGCAATCTAGACCCCGTGGGTGCAGACTGGCCTGATTGTATCCAATATTCCTAATCACAAGGCCATCCTCGACGCGCCCGTAGACGTGCATATGCAACTTGTTTTCAGCTCCGTTGCAGCACCCACCGTTGCTTGACTCTTTTTGCATGTGGTTTCTCGTCTTAGCAGTCAGCATCTTATTGCTCTTGGTCACAAAGCAATAGCGAGAAAAATGGTCTGACAGTAAGCTAATGAACACGAGATACCCTTAGGGGGTAAGACTTCAAGCGGAAAGGAAAAGGGATGTGGGCAGGTGATATACCTGAGAATATTCCGCTATCATCCAGCGGCCGTCTCAAGTGATATAACGTCAAGGTGCCGCAATCTCACTTGTGCATTGTGTTCTATGTCTCTGCATGGGAATTAATCCTTGGAAACCCAATTCACACTCGTTCTTTTTTTGTTTACACCAGTCTCTCGTTATACGCCGCTTCGCTGCCTTGTTTTCACCATGTCACTCTTGCGTCTTGCTGCACTCGGTGCAGCGTTCCTTCACTTGCCCTCCTCCTCCGCGGCGAGTGTCATCGTCCGCAGGGATCTGACACCGCCTGAAGCCCCCAGAGACGGCTGGGAGTACCTGGGGTGCTATGTCGACAGCGTCTCGAAGCGTGCGCTCGATGGGCCTGTGCACTATGACACTGAGGGTCTGACCGCTGAGACGTGCGTTGCCCATTGCGTAGGCCTTGGCTACGCGTTCGCTGGCATGGAGTATGCTCAGGAGTGCTGTAAGTGAAGTCCTCCGATAAGTGAATTGTCTGTGAATGGTGATTGACTGTTTCAGTCTGCGGTAGCAAGAGGCCTACTACCAAAGCTCCCGAGGCCGATTGTAGCATGGCCTGCACTGGCGATGCCGATCAGCCTTGTGGAGCTGGTGATAGACTCACTGTCTTTGGCAAGTCTTCTGCCGGAGGTACCGCTGTGCCCTCCGGTGAACCATCAGAGACTGCTTCTGCCACTGGCACTGCAACCGCTACTACCGGCCCCATCGCCACTGATCTTCCTGACGACTGGTCCTACGCCGGTTGCTACATTGACCCTCCCGGCCGTGCCCTTTCCCCTTTCGGCACTTCCTCTTCCCAGACACCTCAGAAGTGTATCGCCACCTGCATCGAGAACGGCTTCAAAATCGCTGGTCTCGAGTACGCTGAGGAGTGTTACTGCGGCAACGCCCTCAACAATGCTGCGTCCAAGACCAAAGAGTCTGACTGCAACATGGCCTGCAAGGGCGATGACAGCCAGATGTGCGGTGCCGGTAATCGTCTTTCTCTCTACTCCAGCGGTGACTTTGAAGTGTACCCCATTCCCGTCGCCCAAGAAGATGACCTCCCTGGAGACTGGGAGTACAAGGGCTGTGTCTTTGACAACAACAACCCATATGTACTCGAGTGGCTGTACGAAGACTCGGGCAGCTACGCCACCAGCAACATGACCGTCCCAACGTGCCTCAAGCGCTGCCAGAAGTTCGGCTACTCCGCTGGTGGTGTAGAATACGGCCGCCAGTGCGTCTGTGGCGATCTCAAGGCAGTTGAGGCTAAAGGCGATATCTGGAAGGATGATAGCTACTGCAGCATGGCCTGTCCCGGCAATCGCAACTACACGTGCGGCGCGGGCAATCACATCAGCTACTACGAGTGGACGGGCACGTCGCTCAACACGTTCCACTACGCTTCTGGGCCTGCGGCGGGTAGGTATGATCACTTCTCCACCTCCCCCATCATCCCGCTCATCAGCTCTGTCGGCATCAACGACAAGGTTGTCTTTGTGGAGAAGCATGGTACGTCTATGGATGATACGGAGGGCTCGTTTGAGTTTGACTACTCTACCAACAAGTACCGTGAACTTGCTCTCAAGACTGATGTCTTCTGCTCTGCTTCCTTTACACTTCCTGATAAGGCTGGTCGTATCATCAACATTGGTGGATGGTCGGCTGAGTCCGTCTATGGTATTCGCTTCTTCACTCCTGATTCACCCCAAGGAGTCGACAATGGTACCAACGTCTGGGAAGAGGACTACACGCAGCTACGTCTCTTTGATCCCCGTTGGTACCCCACTGCTATTGTTCTCTCCAACGGTTCCATTCTTGCTATGGGTGGAGAGTCTGGTTCTGATGCTCCCATCGTTCCCTCCGCTGAGGTTCTGCCTCACCCTGCTGGTGTAACCAAGTCGACTTATCTCGACTACCTCGAGCGAGCTGAGAACATTGGTCGAACCAACTCGTACCCTCACATGGCCATTCTGCCTTCCGGTGGTATCTTCTTCACCCAGTTCAATGAGTCTCGTATCCTTTCTCAAGTCGACTTCCAGTCGATCAAGAAGTTGCCTGATATGCCTGGTCAGGTTGACAACCCATTGACTGGTCGTAACTATCCTCTTCAGGGTACTATGATGGTTCTACCTCAGAAGGCTCCTTACACCGACCCTGTTGAGGTTCTCATTTGTGGTGGTACTACTCATGAGCCTGGCAATGAGGCTCTTGACAACTGTGTCCTCATGGCCCCTGATACCCCTGATGCTGACTGGGTCATCGAGCGCATGGTAAGCATCCTCCATCCCTCTTCTCTGGTATACCTACTAACTTTCGTAGCCTTCCAAGCGTGTCATGCCCAACATGGTTGCCCTTCCTGACGGCCGCTACCTCATCCTTGGTGGCGCCCAAGTCGGTCGTGGTGGTTTCGGTCTCGCTGATAACTCCAACCTCAACGCTGTCATGTACAACCCCGAGGAGCCTCTCGGCCAGCGCATGACCGTCCTTGCCAACACTACCATCGCCCGCATGTACCATTCTGAAGCTGTTCTTCTCAGCAACGGAAAGATCCTCGTCTCTGGTTCTGACCCTCAGGATCAGGGCAAGCATCCTCAGGAAAAGCGTATCGAGTACTTCTGGCCCGATTACCTGCTTTCTGGTGCTGCTCAGCCCAACTTCACCCTCTCTGACCGCGATTGGGTCTATGGTGAGAGCTACACTTTCACTCTCACCTCTGACCTCGAGGAGGGCGCTACCAACATGCGTGTTTCCCTCATGGCGTCTGTTGGTGCTACTCACGGTGTCAGCATGGGTCAACGCACCCTGTTCCCTGAGTTCTCCTGCAGTGGCAAGACTTGCACCGTGACAGCCCCCCCTGATGCCTTCATCAGCCCTCCTTCTTGGTACCAGATGTTTGTGCTCGATGGACCTACTCCCTCGCATGCCATCTGGGTCCGAATTGGTGGTGATCCTGGAGAGCTCGGTAACTGGCCCAAGCTTCCTGGCTTCACTCCTCCTGGTGTTTAGGTCGATGCTGTATCTGGCATGTAATCAGAAGCACTTGCTTCTATGAGAGTATGATCAATCATGGAGCATACGGTGATAATCATCACATCAAGCGCGCGATTTCTTTACATTATTTCTTAATTATTCTTCTCATCTTGGGTCGATATGGCCCATGACTTTGGCTAATATGGCTGGATTATGCACGCGTATAACAGCGTTGCACAGGAATGTTTCATTATGTATTATGTACCTGTATATATTTTATCTGATTCTCATACCGTATCTTGACGCGTGTTGATCATATGTGTTTAGAGTAAGCGAAATGATTCACATTCTCAGCAAGACGCCAGAGCAAAAGTGACCTGCAATAAACGCGTGGAAATGTAGCTCTGGCAATTTGCAAAGAGGCAAGTAGTGATTGTCTTATTGGGAGGGCGTGATCGCGCGCGATTCGCGTTAGTGCTTAAACACGAAAACAACGCGAGCACGACTCCCTGTCATTCACTGTAGGGTAATTCTAGGCAACACTCGACCATAATCCATAACATCACAGCATTTTGAGAACAGAAAGTATAGAGCTAGTGCTTACTCTCCCTGATAATTTCTCTCGGGTTACTATGCTTCAGTGACAATCTCATTGACCATAATTGCCTTTGTCCTCACGGGCCTTGTGTAAACAAGTTTGCTATGTGAAAATAAGCTTTCAGTTATGCTCCAGCAACCATGATAGAAGCATAAAACGATATTTAAACATCATAGCTTAAAGCAAATGCTAAGCGCTCACGTCTAGTAAGGCTATTCAATTCAAAGTCACGTTATATATTTCAAGCCATTAAAGACAAGTAATGCTCAATGTCAGCAGTTACCTACCTGGCCACATTAATGCAGCAGTATGTACTCGTGTTAGAAGCCGGGTACTATCCAATCACGAGGCAAGATGGCCGAGCGGTCTAAGGCGCTGTGTTCAGGTTTGATTCAAACCAGTGACGATTCGCAGTCTCGAGAGGGGCCTGGGTTCGAATCCCAGTCTTGTCAATACTCTTTTTGTCCTTTTTGCAGAGAAAATCTATAATTTATAACTCCATTTTAACACCATGGACTGACCTGACCTTCTCTACTGTATTCTCGTTAAGTACAGAAACGAATTTGTAGCTGTTTGCACGTAACCCGTTTAATTCACTTAGCAGGAAAGTACCCGATTTTCTGCTGTTGGTTGTAATCCTCTACGAAACTCCACTCCTCACTCACTCTGCCCCTTTGACAATCGCCATCTCTAACCGCATAAATCACTTCTGACCTGCGCAAGCTTTAAAAGCAATGTCAAAACGACTGCAAGAAATGCTGAGGCGGGATAAACTGATCGCCATGTACGGCGACTCTCCACCGCCACAAAGAACAGCAGCACCATATCCTGAAGGCGAAGTGATATACAAGTGCACCGAGCGCTATATTGTCCGGCATGGCAATACCGTGACCAAGTACGCGATTCACCCTGACGGTATGGGCGTTAACGACAAACCAAATGAAGCGCTGGTGTTACAGTTCATTAAGGAAAACACAACAATTCCTGTCCCGGAGGTCATCAGCAGCGACTGGGATCGCATTGAGCTGGAGTATATCGAGGGCCAGACGTTAAAAGAGGCCTGGCCATCCCTCGAACCGCATGAGCGCACTGCAATATTGGACCAACTGAAAGACTACCTGGGACAACTGCGTGCCCTAAAGGGATTCTACATCGGTCGCTTCGACGGACAAGGCGCTGTCATCCCGAGCATGATGACTCGATCCGGTGGCCCATTCACAAGTCTCGAAACGTTTCAGGAATGGCTTGTTCGGCCTCCGAAACGAATTGAGGAGCAGTCATTACACTGGGCCCAGATGACGAAGCAGCTTGGTGCAGATTATCCCATCGTCTTTACACATGGCGATATCTCGTCGAGGAACATCATGATACGCAACGGTCGGATAGTCGCTATTCTGGACTGGGAGTGGGCAGGGTGGTACCCCGTGTACTGGGATTATGTGTTTGCATTGCGTGGTCTGGATAATGTAGATTGGAAAACTCTTGGGAGTCACATTCCGTCTCTGTTTGACGAACGGTATGATCTAGAGTACATACTGGTCTGCTTTATAGTCTCATTATCTTAGTCAAAGCGCTCTAACTAGACTGCCAACCTGTACAAGCACTCCCGTATCCAATATGCAATTTCTACCTTACAAAGGAACACTCAGGAGATCTAACGGTGTACGCAACAAACCAGGTCTAGTTCTCTTTATCCCCAACTAGGCAACATTAGTATCCAACAGTTTGTCCATGAGATCCCCTTCAACGCAGTCATACCACTCTTGTGTCTGGTATCCATGAGAAACAAGCGCTTGAAGCCCCTCGAGGAGAAAATGCTGACAATTCCAGTCGGCATCTCGACCGATCAGCGGAGTGGCCGCCATGACATTGACCGGGTCAAGTTCGTGACCTTTCCGAACTTTTACGGCCCCAGCGTTGACGTGGGTGATGTACGTCGCACTATCGGCCCAGATGACCTTCTTGTGGATTCTGTCGACCCTCCAGGGTTTCAGCTCATCGTCGCGCTGAGCGTGGACGGTCTCATGGAAGTTCTTGTTCACGGGCGACGTGAAGTACATGAGAACGTGCCGCTTGTACCAAGCGTCGACTGGGTTTCCTTTGAATATGTATATAGTCATACAAATAGTTGAGTTGCCCATTGTTGAAGGGGGGAGGGCCGTTGTATACAGACAACGACTAATCCAGCCTATGGATCGTGAATAGAGACTCAAACAATGTAGACAACAATAACAGGAAAAGAAAGAGGAATCTGGATGATACAACTCTCCAATATGCACGCAAACCGAATGGATAATGGCTTTTTATTACCGTCATTCTCATTGCGTCCAACATGCTGAGGCTGGTCCATCAGCGGCTGCATGAAGTGTACTCGAACATATAACATTAGCATGTACAAAAGATCAAGTCGACAACCAACGCCATTATCGCACAGCTTGCCATTTTAGAGGCTAGTGCTTAGTGACTAGAATGCTTCTAAAACATCTGTTGGTTGTCTTTCCAATGAAATCTCCAGCTTCTGTAAGGGTTGCACAGCCATCGACCCCCATGGCCGCCGCAACCGCCAAGGCACCTCAATCAATGCCTTTCTAACCATGCGGCCCGCGTTTCAGCAACTTTTTACACTTCTGGAACAGAGAATCGGCTCATGTAGCCGCTCGATGGAACATGGAACATCCTGGCCAGGCAGCAAGTAGGGGTAGAACCAACAACCAACAAGAAGACTTGTAGCAAATGATCAGCAAGCCACTGACCAACATTCACAACCAGCACTCACTATCACATGTTGGCGATCCTGCACCGAAAATGGCGAAAACAGTATGCACGCGGTCTATAAAACTCCTACTGCAATTTAGAGGATTCGAACTTGGGTTTACTTCGAATACAAGCTAAGAAAGACGTTGGAATAGTCCCATCCGATTTTGATGCACATCTGAGTCCAAGGATAAAGTGTTAAAGTCTTGTAACCTGTATGATAGTAACCTTGCCCTTGGAGTATTAAAATTCACCAACCGCTTATATAATGATTGAAGTTCATCAGCGATGTCCCTGCATGATTACTAAAGAGTGATGGGAGATTAATCGCTAATGCTTTGCCTGTAATGCTCTACACCCTTCCACTTCTGCGCATCGAGGAACACCTTAATTGCTTCATCTGGACTTGATCAGCATATTGTCCTTACAAGACTCTTTGCTCGACTTACTTGTTTCGCGCAGATGTTCAACCTCTCTAGGCGAGCGATAAACATGCTTAACAAAATCCTCCAATCCCTTAAAGCTATCGGCCTCGAAACTAAGCAGTCCCTCAAAGTAGACCGTCACAAGATACTCCTCGAATGAAAGTCCAGCTAGTGAGAAGTATTCCTTTGTAAGCTCGCTGTCGTCATACGCATCTCCTCCCTCGTCCACAGCGTTATCTCCATCCGCTTGCCCCCCATTGATTTCGTCGTCATCGTTAAGGCATGCGTACACATCAACCGTCGATACCAACACGCAATGACCTCCCGATGGGCTCAGATACAGGTATGCAAAACCACAGTGCTGCTGGTCGAAGTGGAAGCGGATCAAGTAACCTCCTTGATCGTCATCAATGGCAGCTGGACATTTGATGGGCTTTGAGAGCCGGAAGTACCAGGCCGAAGTGCTCGGAATACGGTGGTGCAGTCTGTTGCTTCGGACAAATGCCTCAAAGCCCACAGGAAGCACAAGGCCCAAATCGCTGACTTGCTTGACGAGAGCATCGACGTCAGCTTTTGGCGCTACTGGCCGATCGCCTTCAACTCCGGTATGTGGCAGCATCTCATCCGCCATATCCTCATCAAGAGGTTCAAGCCACTCGAATGAGCCGTCGAGCTTCATCCAAGTTATCAGATCAGGCGGGGAACATCGTATATAGGGTCCACCTTCAAGATCCAGTGAAAGGTCCTCATAATCCCTCCTGGCTATTTCCTCGCGCTCCGAGACGTTATCATGGTCCAACGGCGGGATGTAAGATGGATATGAAGGGCAGAGACGGCGGGTGCTATGGCTGCTTCGGGGAGGAAACAATGCTACCATTTTCTGGGCGTTGCGAGTCCATTCTTTATAGGGCTTGAATGCTATTTCTGCTGCGCTGAATAGTGCTTTGTTGAAAGTCTGGAGGACGGAGAGTAGGTCGAATGGATTGAGGTATTTGAGAATTGCGGTAGTAACTTCTGGCGGGAGGGTTTGAAGCGACGGCATCGTAGCGAGTGGGTGGATGAAAGACAGGATGAATGTGACAACAACTTAAAAAGCGACGCTGGCTGCCTTTAAAGCGCGCCTTTTACGATTGAGGTTTAGTATCATGGGGTGTCGTGAACGCGGAATTGAGAGTACGCATGGGGCAACCCGGAATTCCGCTAAGTGACCTCTGGCTACAGATGCGTTAACAGTGCACTACGTATTTGTGACAGACGAGTGTTAGTGTCCCCGCCCCTTTGATGTATCGCTACCATTTCCAGGTCCTAGCCGGCTTGTTCCAACGTTCTCTTCTTCACTGCCAGCGCCTCCTCATTTCGCACAGGACAAGGCCCTGCCTGCATTAATAGTTTGCCCCAGGCATGTTTATCGCCTGCAAGACACATCCACGCGTCAAGGTTTAAGCGTGGTACACGAGGGATTGGCGGAGCTATTAATAAACAGAGTAACAAGCCCGACAATGAGACAACAGTATAGATCAATCAACGTCTGACAAACAGCAAAAGAGATGAAAGTCATTTGCGCATTGATCAAAAATGAATCAAATACTAGCAAAGGCAAAAGAAAGAGTTGTCGGTGGAGAGGCTCGAACTCTCGACCTTTGGATTACTCTAATCTGTGATTAAATCATCAGCTTTGTGCTATGAGACCAACGCTCTAACCAACTGAGCCACACCGACAAGGTTCTTGATGTCTCAGTCGCTCAAAATTAAGCTTATCATCACCACAAGACGTCGCGGCAGATTGAACGGCAGGAAAGCGACAGTATTTCGGCTTCAGCGTATGTCATATCTGTCCAGCAAGACGTGTTACGGTATGTGAGCGAATTATCGCGTTTGTTTATCTGCGTTGGGGACCTGCTACTAGGGATTCAGTACGCGTCGCGTTCCGACGCATCCAGCAAAGGCAGAATGCAAAGTATTTCACTGCCCTACGCTGGAAACCGACTCCCATTTATGGTCGATTAGAATTATGCGCGTGTTGGTTAAATCTGAATTGGACTTTGGTAAGTCTGGCCTGCGTTACTCAGGATCGAGAATAAAAGCCAAGTGCGAGTTGAAAATTAGTGTATGGTGTAGGGTATAACCTATGGATTCTCTACTATTCAATCAACAACAGTTATCTACACGCGATGCATTATAGTTCTACTTAATACACATAATTGGCAAAATTGCAGATCAAAAAGTTGTGGTCTCGCAGAACGGCCAATCTTAACAGTCAAGACAAGATGATCCAAGACGCCCATAAACAATGGCACTCTGAAGATAATCGTGGATGACGCGCGGTCATGATCGGATCTAACAAACCCGGAGACGCGAATGACGGCGGATGCAGGCACAAGAGATTGCCGATCGTAAGCCACCCTCTATGTAGTATGTAGATACTTTTCGTCCTCCATGATCTCTTGGGCTATGCGTTCCTGACGATCGGAAGATCCGTACCCGGCAGAATGTCACCCATTCGATAAGCTCAGGATACCATTGACACATGCATTTGAGTATTCCAACCCCCGGACAACAAGACAAGAACAGAACAGACTTGCAAACCCGCCCAGTGACATACTAAAAAGTCCAGACCTCCTTCAGAAACCCCCAACTACCCGAATCAAACACTGAACAGTGTTTTGGCAATCAAAACAGGATAGCGTTTATATCGGAGCATCACTTCCGTTTCGACAGTATCTATAATTACAACAAACGCCATTGACACTTAACTGAAATCGTACCGATTGCCGTGATTCTTATCTTTAAGTATAATCATAACCATAATGTTTCCCCCCTGGGCCCCTGGGTTCAGTGTGTCATCGTGCCCTGAATGGTAAGCCACTAAAAAGTTCGGTAAGCGAGGCCGTTTGAGGTTGCGCCCCTTGCAACGGGACCTGCTACTTTTATGGTTGGAGGGGAGAGTCTAGACGCGAGTCTTTTTTTTGTTAGCGCTGGGAGGTTTGTTCTTATCGTGGTGATAAGAGAAGGGATGTTTCATCTTGGAGCGTTCATCTTGACTTAGGCTAGAATATGGGATGACTCGAGCTAATTGATGAGAGGATGAATGGGGTATCTTGACTGATTAATCGTCTCGACCATCTTTATGAAGATCAGACTGTCAACAATTCTTCTCATTAATGTGTATGTCATCCTATCAGCTCTCTTGGTGTGTTTCCCAAGGCTTCATTCCCTCCTTGGCATCCGAGACCGGGAGAGTCTCACCCTCCTCGTCGCGACAGGACCTGCGGCGTGAATCACGCTATTCCCCACCTCCGCACGTCAAGGTTTAAGGTTACCTTAAGCATACCTCACGAAACAACACTAACACGCCGATGCTATTTTCGACCATTAAAGCCTGTTTACTATACCTCACCCAGATCTTCTATTAAAACAATGCATCCGCGCAACCTGCTGATTTTTACTCATCATCGTTCGATTATTCTGTTCTTTGTTTCCTAGACTGTTTAATTCTTTCTCTTCTTTGAGGCTGGCCTCTATTTTGTCAAGTGGATAATATTATTTGTTTCAGTCACTACTTACAGCCAAGCTTTACTTTTTTTTTTGTTGGTCAAGGATAATCATCATGGCTGGTTCCATTTCTTTGAGGGCTCTTCTCTTGAGTGCTTTTGCCTCGGAGGCTATTGCGAGTTGTGCTTATGGTACGCTGTTGCAGCCGAGAGCTGAGGGCGGCAAGGTTGAGGTTAACACCTTCGGTTACACTGGCAAGATTGTAAGTCATTGAGACCTCAACATCGGTGACAATGCTGACAATTACAGGGCCCTACCAATTGGAACGCTCTCGACCCCCAGGCCAACGCTCTCTGCTCTACCGGCGTGAACCAATCTCCCATCGACATGGTCGTAGGCGCCAACGCCATGGTCCCCGCCAGTCAGCTCAGCCTCGAGATCCCCGATATGCTCGAGGGCGCCGAATTCGAGAACCTCGGTACAACCGTCGAAGTCGTCGCTGGGAAGGGCACCATGTCTTTCCAGAACAACAGCTTCACTCTCCAGCAGTTCCATTTCCACTTGCCCAGTGAACATCTCGATGCTGGAAAGAGTATGGCTATGGAGATGCACATGGTCTGGGAGAGCGCCGATGCCAAGATCGCTGTCGTTGGTGTCTTTATTGATGTTGACGATGGCACTGGTGGAAGCCCTGCTGGTAACGCTACTGCGCCTGCTCCTCCTGCAGCCACACCAGCAGCTCGCAAGCGTGATGGTTTCACCAAGGTTGTTCGTAAGAGTGAGACCGAGAAGAAGGATAAGCGACAACTTCCTGGTGTTGGCGGTTCTTTCTTCCATGTCAACGCTCCCACTACCGCTGCTACTACTGCATCCAACCTGCTCGAGACTGTCTTTGGTTCGGTTGGTGAGATCTCTGAGCCTGGAACTCTTACCAAGACCAAGGGTCTCAGCATGGCTGAGTTGGTCAGCACTCTCGCTGCAGGATCTTTCCAAACGTATGTCCATCCATTGCTACCTTCACTTGAACCATACTAACAATCGATATAGATACGAGGGTTCTCTCACAACTCCCCCCTGCAGCGAGGGTGTCCGATGGCTCGTTTCCGACCAGAAGCTCTCCATCAAGACATCCACCTTCCACAGTGTTCAGTCTGTTATTGGCTTCAACTCTCGATTCCCTCAGGGCGCTCTTGGTGAGCCCAATGCCCTTGCAGGATTGGCGGCCTAGATTTAGCAATGATGATAAGAGGAGGAAGCTTGGTTGTGTAATAATATTGTCCGAGTATACGAGTCTGAGTCGCGCAGGTATACTGACAGGTTCACAGTTAGGAACAAAGAATAGAATCGGTGACATAATGTGGCTGTTGCTCTGTGAATATGTGTTGGGACGGCAAGTACTTCGCGCCGATTGTGACAGCTCTTCGCCTTATCAGACATTTAACTTTAATGACAAGACACACTGGGATAAAGTTAAATGCTTTAGCTCTGTCGGAATGCTACAGTTGACCGAGATACGAGAACAGCATCTATTTCATAGCCAGATCTACAGACGTGAAAATAGTCAAGCGGCAAAACATAGGAAGGGCTGTAAGGATGCAGTTAAGAGATACCGTAGCACACGCAACCAGATTATCACCAATTGTCTTGAATGTCACAAGGATTAATTCGAACAAGAGAAGCATAGGAATCAGTACCAATGTGGTCGGCCTGAAGAATCCCCTTCAAGGTGAAATCAATAGCAGACCTACCAGACAAGGGGCCGATGGCGGCAACAGTGTTTCTATGGCCTTTCAGTACAGCAAAAACAAATCACAACTATTGTCTTTATACGAAATACTTAATTGTCAAAAAATAGAAAAAGGAAACCTGCGTATCGCAGGTGGCTGGATCTCTCCCGCCGGGAATTGAACCCGGGTCTCAAGCGTGACAAGCTTGCATACTGACCACTATACTACGGAAGACGAACAGGCTCAAGCCTGCTGTAGTGAAGGGATTGTGATGGGGTCTCTGCAATTGGGTACTATATAGGCAGCGTGGCATAAACTCAATTCAACTGCATCAATTGACACTCCTACTCAACGAATGAATTATTTTCTAGCAATGCGAACCAATAATTGTAGTAAAACTCAGGACTCCTCTGGTGTCTTGGTCTTAGTTGGGAAAATTGCGTAGCGTCGCGTTGACAAAGTCATCCGGTCCGCGACAGAAGATCAGCTTGGGTTCCTTCTGAGAGGTATCCCCCTTCTTCGTTTCGACGATGTAGTCAACGCAGATAGTAACGATTGACTCGAATAGTTCCGTGAACTCGATAGCGCCACGAGAGCACCATCCGACGATTATTCCGCTCCACTCCCTCTCTTTGAGTAGTGATTCAAGTTCGCCAAGGTTTCCGCCCTTCTCGTCGAGGTCAAAGCCGATGTTGGTGAAGCGCGATGATGTTGAGGCAGGGACTTTGGTCTCGGACCATTGCTCGGCGAGACTTTCCACTGCTCCGTACCCGTGGAGATAACGAGCAAGGGAGATTGTGAGAACGGGGATAGGTGTTGAGGTCGCCATGGGGAGTCCTTTGGAGAGGTTTGTTGTGATGTCTTGAAGTTGCGCTATGAGTCCAGATAATAGTGGTTTGAGTGAAGATGCGGTTGCTGATATTGTTTGACCTGGACTTCGGATCCTGCAGACTTAAATACAGAGCGATTTGACCATCTCTTGAGTATCATATCATACCGTAAGCTGACGATTACAAATATCTAAAGCTGTTGCGAGATGTCGAGGTCTTTCTAAGACGCCGACTTGCCGGCTGAGCAAATCAAAGACATATAACAGACAAGGGTAGAGAGCAAGCTGATTATTCAGAAGAGAATAATTGGTAATTCTCATTATTGACGTAATCTTCTTCCATTGCAGTTTTCCCAGCGTGGTCTATTGTTACCTGGCCACTCTGTCTTGGAAAGGAGCATCTTGTATTTCTAATACCTAAGTAAAAGAATCCACCTAAGCTATTTAGTCTTTATGTTATAATGTAGAATGCAGGTTAGGGATTTAAACGGACTTAGCATCGCGGCTCCGGTGTTAGATCCGGCTGTTGAAGAATATTATGGAGTCCCTTGACAAGTCTGACAGGCGCTCAGTTGACTGGAACTTGTATTTTGAGAGCTATAAGTAAGAATCGGATGTCCGGAAACTGTTGTGTTAGCACAGAGAACCCAGCAGCGGACGAAGAGGTCCCTTTGTCAAAGTGTCATGGCGCAGTTCGGTGCAGCAACAACTGGAGGAGAGGTTGTCGCAGCCTTCCCAGAACGCGTCAAAAACAAAACATGTTAGCATGTCCATTTTCTTGCTTTAGGATTGGTTAATGGACTGACTGCTTGTATAGTTCTTATCACAGGTCCTTCTCTTAATGGCATTGGTTCAGCAACTGCCTCCGCTCTAGCAACCGAGTCCCCCCGAACGCTCATCCTTCTCGCCCGCTCCAAGTCCAAGTACCAACCCGTCATCGACAAGATCCACGAGATAAACGCTTCGATCACTGTGAAGTTTATCGAAACAGATCTAGCGTCTATGGCAAGAGTCCGCGAAGCTGCTGAGGCCATCCTTGCCGATAAAGACATCACTGCAATCGACGCGCTGTTCAATAACGCCGGTATCATCACCAACGATCTTGTACGCACAACGGATGGATTTGAGAGTCAATTTGCAATCAACCATCTCTCGCATTTCCTCCTTACAAACATGCTCATGCCTCTACTGTTGACATCGACCTCCCCAAGAGTCGTCAACATATCAAGCCTCGGACACAAATACTACGAGCCAACGTTTCAAGATCCGCATTTCAACCATATACACCCAGAAAGCTATAACCCAGCTGAGGCATATGCTCAATCCAAAGGAGCTCAGATCCTCTTCTCCATGGCGCTTAACAAGCGGTATGCGCAAAAGGGACTTCGGTCTTTTGCTGTGCACCCGGGCAACATGGACACTGGGATGTATAACCATATAAAATCCGAAGTATTAATGGATATGGCACAGAGAATTACGGGGAGGAGTCTCGAAGACGCAAATGAGGCGCTTACTAAGTCGTCTGAAGGAGGTTGTGCGACTGGCCTCACTGCTGCTTTGGCACCAGATCTACCTGATGGTGTTTTCATGAATGACTGCCAAGTTACTAAAGATCCCGAGTTTGTTGCGGCTTGGGCGCAGGATGCTGAGACAGCAGAGGTCTGTTGGAGAGTCAGCAAGGAGGCGGTTGAACAGAGCGTTGGAGTGGACATGATCTGAGATGAGAATGGTCTAAGATATCTGGTATCCGGACAATAGATTGTAGACTGAATTCCCTGCTAAAGTGTTGTGATGAAATGTTCCGAGTCCCTCTTTTTCTTCTGGTATCTCCTTCATGATTGGATTCCTGGGACGCATCGAGCCGAGCCGAGACTTGGCGTCATTTTAGTGTATGATGGAATATCATAGGAAAGGCTTAGACTGAATTCACAGTACAGCTGATAGGGTGAATTCTTACATCGAGCGGTGGTGAAATACAAGTGCCGATGTCATCTCACTGTCCACATGCGCGACTTCCCACTGGCGTTTAGTCGCTTCGACTACAGTACCTCACCTGCAAGTAACTGTTTGTCTCATCGTGGCATCCCTGGAGAAAGTGGACTGGGACCTCATGGAAGTAAAGTCGACTGCAAGGCAGCATAAGGAACTGGGTGTCAATTGCTAAGATGCTACTTGATAGGGCTGTGCCATGTGCAGGCCATGCTTCGCAGGCTGTTTCCTGAGTGATCTTTGTGCTAAACAAGGATGAGACTAGACTCGATTCTACAAGTGTACGTATGCCATGGATCCACCGACCCCGGTGCCACCATTAGCCTCCAGACCATCTTCGGTTGCATTAGCATGACCTCCAAAGGCCTGGCCTCCATTTCCTTGTCTCCCCTCAGCATTGCCACCTAGGGCACCTCCTCCCTGAATGGCACTGCCGGAAACCTGTCCACCTCCTCCATAGCCCCCGCGAGCTATGCCTCGGACACCAGCTACCTGAGTCGCGCTTGCACCTCTTGCAACACCGCCTTGTGCCACTGACTTGCTAGGGTCAACCCAGACTTCTAACTTGCCACTCTCAGCGTCAATGAGCTTGAACAAGGGTAATGTTGGCTGATAAATCTTTTTCCCATTATAGTGAAGTGCCACATCGCCGTCCAATGTGTATTCACAAGCAACAAGTGCAGTGAATTCCTGCACAAAGGCATTGTCTTTGCATTCATACTCTTGCAGATCTGTTCCGCGATCGGCTAATTGTCTAATAGTCAGTAATAAAGTCACTGAAGCTTCAAGGAAGACCCACGGTGAATGATTTTGAATTTGACGTTCTTCATGATCATTGTCGATTCTTAATTAGAGTCTAAAGTGGCTGTTTTGCTATATGGACATCTGTTATTTGCTTCCTTATACGCTCTACTATATATACTACTTCCTATGATAATTTTATTATTAGCCCGCCAGTTGTTACAGTCTCATTCGAGGAGTTTCAAGTCAGTACTGAACAAGGCGCTGACATCATTGTACCCTTAGTGAGTACCTCTATCACCACAATTTGATTCTCGGTCAACCCAATTCTTTGCCCAACACTGTGGCATGGCGAATCAGACTGTCTTTGAAACATGTTACCTGTGCTGGGCGATGACGATAGGCCAATGAGATAAGCTCAGTACTCGGGAGTGATACTGGAAAACGGAGCACAGACATCTGGACGCGTCATGAGCCACGGTCAACTTGCTCTCAACTTAGAGGCCAGCGAGAAAGTTGTAAGCCCTAGCCACATGTCTTTTCACCATACGCTATTTCGTGCGATATTCAGGCTCTCTGCTACACCAAATTTCAAAGCCCCTGAAAATTGAGCCTTCGGTGAGTACATCGCCAGCACCGTAACCTGAGCGAGGCACAGCGGTTGATGAAGGAGGTGTTGGGCTCGACTAGACACGCAATAGCTCTTCAGTAGCTCAGCCTCTATCGTCATAAATGTGACCCTCTTCTCGTCTCTAATGCTGGAATAAGTTTCTGGATATGAGTCACAGCGACTGCCTCCCCCGTGAACAGGGCTAATTCACATACGTGCGGTTGTTGTAGTCCTGCTTTGTTGGCTCTTGACTCCGCAAAGATCTGGGAAACGGCCCAGAGAGAGTCACCTTGCAGGTCGACAAGGGAAGAATCAGGTATGATGAAGTGTCCATCCTGTTTTTAAAAGCACATGTACTAGATACAGGCTGAGACTCGCCAACCTCAAGTCTCAGCAGAGTCACAAGTACAAACCAGAACCTCTGCTGTCGAAAACTCATGACTGTGCGCCCCGCTTTTCCTTTGTTTTTGGAGTGGGAGAAAAATCAAACATTGGCACATGAGTACCAGCCTCGGCTGCGCCAAGCCAATAAAGCATGGCCAAGATGATGTGGTTTGTTTTGGCGAGCCCAAATTGGTATGGACGTCGTCGTAAGCCCTTCCGCCTGGTCATACGAGGTGGCTCGGGTTTCTCTTCTCACCGAGGCAACCCGCCAAAGAGGATTCTCGTCTGCTTCTGTACGGGCACGCCAAGTCAAGTGGTTGTGATTATAGACTTTCTAAGTGACGGGACGCGACGGCCCGTACTATTAGCAAGCAGCTGTCTCAGATGAGCACAGCAAGGCTCTGCCAGCAACGTGAAATGCCGCGGGATTTCCTTTCAGGCTAAATATATCTACACTTTCTAGTGCCGTCACCCCCAGCCGAATCACGGCGAGCCTGTTGTCCAATGTTTACAGCACCTCCAATCCCGCTACCGCCTTCACCGCTGCCGCCAGTGAATCTTGCATTGCCTGGCTGGTTGTCGAAAGGGTATACGTAGTAGTTGTGCACCGCTGGGTAGTGAGGGACCTCCCGACCTTGCAAACACGAATCACGTATGCCGTCGGACCCTTGCCAATACAGACAACCAATACGGCCCTCAGCCAAAGTATCTGTTCTCTTCTCATCTTGGCTAGGCGGAGGACAGGGCGGTTCGTCAATCCGCCTTGCCTGCATCTTGCATGAAACCTCGACGACTTGAAAAAGTAGACAGGAATGTTGGCTCTCGTCGTCGAGCAAAAAGGTAAGGGAGGCCTTTTCGAAATTGGTACGGCCAACTCCTTGGTTCAAACCTCCTAAGCAATACCCCTCAGACGATTTCTTCAGCAAGAACCAGCCCGCTTGATTGGAGTTATCTGTTTTCCCAATGGGATCGCCGCTTTTAGACTTATCAAGCCACGATCTCATATTGTGATCCTCGCTCGCTTGGAGAAGCGCTTCTTCAATGTTAAAAGGCTCGTCGAAGGTGATGGCGTGATCGGAATTGCAAGATTTGGACTTGCAGAATTTGAATCTCCCGACACGGTGATCAGAGCCAGCTAACGCAGCTGTGTACTGAGCCTTGTTATCGGCTTGGCCAAGCAAGAGACCATCGCCGAAAATAAGTTCATAGCATCGACCTGACAAGTATGTAAGCTCAGTTACGAAAAGAATCACATATCCTGACCTTCAATTATGCCAGACAGAGTCTTGGATGTGCTTGAAGCCTCTTCCTTGTTGGGAGCTGGCGGAGCCCTACAAGAAACGCCATCGTAGGTATAGCCCAGAGGACAGCAGGTAAATCCAACGTCGCTTGAGCCTGCTATATCGTATGGTACTTCGCAGCAGTCGAAAGCAGTGGAAGCGGTGCCAACGAGTCTCTGTTGAGGTAAACAACAGGCGACCCATTCCTTGTCTGCGCTTCGTGACAGCTTCTTGCCAGTGTCGGGCTTGCAACGCAAGACCCTCTCTGTATCTGCATCAGGGTCCAAGATGGATATTTCTTGTCCGATGATATCGGTATTGGGATCTGTCTTCTCGACTCTCACGTTTCGGTGGTCATGATGCACTTCTGTAGCGACAACATATGCTTGGATGATCAGAAGGATGATGGTATGAGAGATAATCGCCATAGTGCTGGCCGATAGAGGCATATTTTTGATTCGCTGTTGATGCAGATAGTGACGTTGATATGAAGGAAGAGGTAGCTTAGAATGTGTCATCAACCATCAGCGTATTTAAATCTCACAGGCGTCTTAAAAGCCGAGTAAACTATCTATTTCACTTCTCTCGTCCTGGTAATCGTATCGGCGTAATCGTTGACGATCCCCGCTTTGGGCCGGTGCAGCTGCGCCGACCAAGTCACACGAGCCCTTCGCTCGAGCCAACATGCATATGCAGTCGCCTAAAAGTCTCATTTCAAGAAAAGGTCTCACTTTCAGTTCTAATGCGAACCGCGACAGACATTGAACATCACAAATGCGAACCCTGTCAGCGATTCAGCCTCCACCCTACGCAAATGGCTCCACTGTTCTTTCAGATCGCTAGATAACTGCTCTAATGAAGTATGAGCTGGCTGTGATAACAGATGCATATCAATACTTGGCTTTCAACCATATCATGAAGATAAAAAAGTGGCTTGAAAGTCGTTCATAGTGAGGTTATGAACGGCCGTGCGCGCCCCCTTGACTACGTTTTCAGCACCAGTCACGTCCACGACATCTAGGGATCACTAAGAAAATGTGGAATGAGTGGTTATATACACAAACAATTACGTGCGAGCTAGGTAAGCAGAAGGTACAAGTAATAGCTTCAGTGAATACGGCGTAATTACAACCTAGTTACCCTTCAAACATGTTAGCCCAGGCATCTCCCCCACGGGCATCCCCTCCCCGAGCATCGCCTCCATACTGACCCACCCAGCGAGCAAAGCCGCCTGACGCATCACCGCCTCGAGCATTACCCCCAGTTCCAGCGCCCCCACGAGCATCTCCCCCACGGGCGTCTCCCCCACGAGCGTTGCCTCCTGATGCATTCCCGCCGTACGCGTCACCACCGCGAGCATTACCACCCAAGCTCCAGTTGATGTTGCTGTCGTGGTCACTTGTAAAAATGGGGGAGCCCGTATTGATATCACTTGCATGAACGAACGACAGAAGGTCTGCAGCGTAAGCAGCTGCGACGGCCGCCGCATACTCCTGCCAGTGTTTGTTCTTATGCGAATCTGAGTAATCGCATATACCACGGATAACGAGGCAGGGTAAGGTGTTCATGATTCCTGCAGCTTCCATCTCAAAACACAACATGCCCAGCTCCTCAGCTAGTATATCTCGGGTGATAGCATGTCTTATAACCTGGTTCCCAGAAGCAATTACTCCGTAATGAATCTTTAGTTCATCGCCATCTCTCTGTGGCCGCTGCACTAGCATCGACAGATCGCAGGATCTGCAGGTACTGTCCAAGTTGGTATGTTCATACGTGCTCTCAAATAAGAGGTCGGTTGCAGGATCAGGCCGGTAGAAACCCTTCTCAGAAAGTACGAGAGCCAGTATGTTCTGTCTTGACTTGCTTTGTGCTTGAAGCTTTGCAATGGCAGTTAACAGAATTTGTGGAGGACCATTGAGACTTCCGGTCCGTTGTACCTTCCCATTTTCCACAGTCTTCCCCATATCATACTGCACTACCCGAGTGCCCACCACGACGTCTCCAAGTCGGATATCAACGTTGGTAGGGGCTCCGCCAGCAATGCCAACCAGCATCGTGAATTGAATGCCGGGAAACGTGCGGCGCATATTGCTTGCTACCACTGCCGCATTGTTCGTTCCATAGGAGGGGAGACAGCAGATAATGATGTTGTGCGGACCAATATGGCCCAAGGTGTATGTATTGCTGTCATGCTGTTTGCCCGGCAAGGGCTCATGGATATCTGAGAGCATGGCTATACTGGCAGCTAACTCAATAGGAAGAGAGCATATCCAGCCCACATTGTAGAGCTCATAAGGCAAACTTGCTTTCCCACGCCGCTGGTTGACACCATCGTTCAAAATAGGCTCTTGACTTCTCGTGTCGCTGGCTATTCGAACACTCTTTGTATTCTTAGTCATTGGTACCTGGCGACGAGAAAGAGGATCAAGCTTGGTACACAATGATATATCCTATCAAGCTGTAATAATACTTCGGGGTTCTTGTACTAGAAATAACCTACGTAGAGTGGAAGTGAAAGCGACGCTGATGGTTTGCCCTTTACATGTTAGGCAGAAATTTCCCATTAGGTACTAATAGTGGAAATGATTGGTCACTATAATGCAAAGCTGGGAAACAGAGTAATGGATTAATTTTATATCAGTCTGTATTTTGATGTAACTAAATTAGTCTTTGTATCAAATTGGGATACTGGAATTCGAGATTGAATTTTAAAATCGCCAATCGCTAGGAATGTTGGAAAGTTGGGTTAATATATATGTAACTGGGCAGACCGTTGGAGTGGCATCTGGTGTGATACGCGGAAGGCCTACCGCAGATCATCAAGCACCTTGACAATGAACCATAGGCTGAGGCGGCTACGACTGAAAAGATGTAGTGAGTTGTTCCAGTCCCTCTTATTCTTCTTGTATGACCTTTCTTATTGGATTCGTGAGACGCATCGAGCCGAGCCGAGGCTTGGCATTATTACCTACCCGTGTCTAATGCTGACAATGCAGGTGAGTCAGCGGTGTAAATTATGAAAACTGAGCTACCCCATTTGAATTAAATTAACATTGTTTGAGGCTCTTTGCTAATATCTTGTATACGGGTCATATGCCTCAGTCTCTTTAGGCCGCCGCCGTAAGGTTCTTTCAATCTCTAGCATGATAGCAATCTCAATATCGCCTAATTGAAGGAGGGATCATAAGTGCACAGCTGGCGAAGTAGCTGATCGAGCAACTCTCCGTAAGGGACCGTGTGGTCTTCAAAGTGGACCTTATGCAGCGTATGCGATGCTCTTCACCCTCGCGAAAATGGCTCTATGAGACTTAAGCTTGGCATGATGCTCAGTCGGCCGCTTGAGCTCGGTCCATTCTTTCCTTTGAGTCTTTAGTAAGGGCAAAAGGTGACACTATAGCAGCCCAGGCGGTTATAAAAGGCCTTTGAAAACCCATGAGATTCTGGGCTTCTTCATCCTTGCGCACAACCCCATCTCTCAGTTTGAGATATCCTTCAGAGACTTCCAAAGTTTGTCCTTCTCCCCGAATTGAAAAGTCCGAAGCTAGCTATTCAAGATTATCTTCATCATGCACTTCCCAAGTCTCGCCACCATCCTCGCCCTCGCAGCATCCACCGTTGACGCTGCAAAGATCAACCTCGAAATCGGCTACTTTTCCCTCGTCATTCCCCCCACCACTGGCAACACACCTGGTATCGGCTGTGGTCCCTGGGCGCTCGCCACAGGCGCTGATGGTTCTACAAAGAGTCCCACTGGTATGAAGGGAAGCGACGAGTGCCCCAACTCAGAGCTCAGGAACTTCTGCCAGCGGTTCGGATGTCCTCAGACGCTGAGATTTGGTGACACGCTTGCTTTCCAGATTCAGTCTGGCAGTGGACAGAGTCTTACGGTTAAAGGAAGTGTTCTTAATGGAAAGTCGCAGACTGTCACGTGTGGACGGTCTGTCGTGACGCACCCTGGGAATAAGTACCGTACGAACATCTGCTACTTTGATCTTTGAGTACCAGGCTGTATGTGGAACTCAGCTTGAGAAATCTGAAAGAGGATGCGGAACTGTGATTTGAGTCACATCTACAGTTGGCAAAGACAGTGGGCATATGAGCGTTTCTGATCTCGCCATGTTTGCCCGAAGTAAATGAGATATTACATACTAAATATGCATTGCCTGCGGTCGAGAACAAAATGCTCAAGTATTTTATTCTCTATCTATCTTAACATGCTTGGGATAATATCGCCTCTCTTGAACGCAGCATGGTCCTTCTTAAAAGCATAAACCCGTGATGCATCTTTGATGGCCGCATGCTGGCATCTTTGGCGGTAGTCTTCATCGTTCGTTCGTAAAAGCATCATATTGACTGACCACCCCAGAGCTGTAGTTATAGTTGATGTACCTCCCAACGTCCCGCAGCATTCTACCACTCCTACTGACCCTCGCTAACCCTCGCCCTCCTGTTCAGAGCCAGCTTCGCGTGCGACGCTGCTTCCATCACCCTGGTTCATCTCGGTGGCTTCATCCTGGCCAGAATCCTGTCCCTCGGGCTCAGGGTTATCGTCCGTTCTCAATCTGGGATCCCGACTTTTGTCATGCTTGAATCTCCTGCAATACCCAATCCTATATCCCTTATAAGGATGCTTATATCTCATATATCTGCGCCAACGAGGCAGAAAATGGTTGATTGGCTCTGCGCTAGTAACCCGCTCAGCAGGGTATCGTTCTTCGCCTGGCTGGGTTCGTGGCTTTGTGCACACGTCGCGAATCCATTCCCAGTCCTTGTCTGTGAGCATGGGAAGCGAACTGGGATGGTCGTCGTGGAAGCGCTGCAGCTGACGTCCAAGCTCATATGGCATGAAGCGTTCAAGCGCGGTGACTGCGTTGAGATAGGGTTCAGTTGACATTTTGTAGTCTTTGAATTGATAGTAGTGTGGGGAAGTATTGAGAGAGACAACGGTATATGGCTGTAGATATGTTGTGGTGATTGAAGGAAGATAAAGAAGGCACTGGCTTTAGGCACGGAGGTCTTTAATAATTATTCTTGTAATGGTAAGTCACTTGTATTTCTGTATTGACTCATAATACGGCGTCTTTGTTCTTCCAGTGGGAAGGTGAATGTGGTATGTTCTTCAAAGCGGGCAGTGCAGTCATGCAGTTCAACGCACTGCTCCCCAATCTAAAAGTTGTGAGCTAGACGTGTTATTGGCTGTTGAGACTTGTGGCTGAGAGCTTATTCCGGCAGAGAGAACCTAGTCCATCTGAACATAGATTACTTCGGCCGGGCATTTAAAAGATCACAGCATAGAAAGCTATAATTATTAAACACGTCCTTAGTCTATCGGTAATCTTATCCATTTTGTACAACCCATATGCCATTGTTCTCAATACAGTCATTTCCCAGACTTATTCCAACACCGATGCTTTGTGTACCTTACTGGGCACAACATGAAAAACCTCTCTTGATCTTATAGCATGGTCCTTCTTACAGCCCGAAATGTCACATACCTCATCCCACCATGAGCTATCATATGGTATCACTCGTACCAGCGGCTGTCCATTCTCACCCAAGAACCGAGAAATGTAAAGCCCAAGAGGACCATCCTCTTCCTTTTCTCCATCCACGTTACTCACCCAAAGCCACCTCGAGGACGCTGGTATGAACCCACTCTCTTCCCTGCCTCGCTCCTCCATCACCACAGTACCAAGCTCTCCCAGTGCTAGAAACTGAGGATCCCAAGCACCCTCTTGCCAGGTTACACTTTGTATGAGGTATAGTGCTTCCATACGGACATCGTGAACTCGACATAGACGAGCGATACCGGACAGTGGAAGCAGTATACCCTCGCCGAGAGTGATATGTCGAGGAACACCGTTGCGGACCTGCTGCTTTAACCACGCTGTGCAGTCGTCAAGCAGAGCTTTGAATGTCTCCTCGTACCGGTCATAAGACAAGTCGCACGGTATTAGGATACAATCCAAGTGGATCTCTGATATAATGCAGTGTATCTCCAGTAACTTCAGCCGGTGAAGATGATCCTCGTCAAGGTCGCTCTTGAGATACGCCCGGATCACCTCACGCCATGACAGCGCTTGTTTGTATAGAATTCGGCCGCGTAGATGAAATGACTTGATGAATTCCGGGTCTTTCAGCGCCACTACGTCGTGGGCTTGACCTATATACGCCATCATAGCACTGTTGAACAAACGCCATCGACCAAGAAGGGATTTTGGTAAGTCTACCCCAAAGATTGGTGGTTCTGTGGCAGAGACTGTATTTATCTGCATGTAGATCGGTATGGCTGATATTATTTGGCGGGAGTATTGACACATCATAGAAAAGCAGAGGAATGTATGCTGAACCGACGTAATCTCATCCTTACTACCTTCCGTGCTCCTCTGCTGCGCAAGATGTTCGTTCAACAGAGCAGTAACACTTTTCAGTATACTGTCCACCGACCGATGGTTCCCTTGCAGAATCTCAAACAACGCCATAAGAATCGTCATGACCGTCATGGTCCGTACGGAGACATGAGCCGGGTCGAGCTTTAATCGCTCGCGAAGACCTTGAACACCCTTGAGGTAATGCTTCAGCGACGCAGCGTGATTTCTGTTCTTGATACTGCTCGGCCCCCAAACCTTGAGCGGTGAAGGTTTCGCTTGCACGATAGACTGCTTCGTATCCCTCGCGTCATCGGCGATAGCAAGGGTTAAGGCGCCAAGTGCTAGCACCAGCTGACGAATGGAGTCATCTTGATGCACACCAGTAAGAATCGTCCCCTCGCAGAAATCCATGTAAAAGCTCCCCGAGAGCTCCGGTGCCACGTGATACCGAAAGGCATCGAGGTACGGTACACTGTGTCCATCGAGCCCAGGCAGCGTAGACGGAGCCAGCGGCAGGAACTTTACCGGCACGACCTGAGTAGGCGACACGGGGACAATCTCAAGCTTGGGAGGCTGCGTCTCATACCCATCGCACACAAAATCCCCACGAATACACCGCGCACACGCTGGTTTTCCCTCGTCACACTTGACGCGTCGAGTCTTGCACGTCAAGCACCCACTGCGGACCTTGGGTTTGCTGAGGCGATAAAAGCGCTGCTTGGATCTTGCGTTTCGTCGCGGGATGAGCTGGACGGGGAGGAGCAAGGGCCCTGCAGAAACGAGGGGAGGAGAATGATTGGTCGCCATGAGGAGGGAGGGAGGAGAGTACGGCAGTGTCAAGAGGGTCGACCCAGTGATTACCGAGCAGGATTCTTATATCGGCACATGGATGAATGGGGTCGAGTCAGCAATTTAGGGCTGAAAACTAGCGGAGAGTGCCGTGCAGTTTCTGGACTAGTCTTGTGGGGTAGTTGTCTCTAAGAAAAGATCTTTGGTACTGAGTGAATTATTAATATATACAGATACATCTTCTTGGGCTCAGGTTTGTGTTAAGATTAGTCAGGTCAGCTTGGAGCAGTTATAAATATTAAATCAAGGAATTGTATGACAAACTTGGAAGATTCCAAAGACATCTCGTGTGCGGTACCCGAGTGAGAGTCTGGTCTGACAGGAGGCCCTAGCGTCACACGAAGGAGCAAGAAGCTCAAGGCAGTTAGTTTTCAGCCAATAGATAAGCTATTCTTATCCAGCCAATTACTTACTTGAACTCGTAACCCCACAATCGGAGAGTCGCGGGAGGAAATGGAATGATAACCTAGACTATCTCTCGAAATGGTAAACTGGCCTACTCAATAGTGGTATGCATCTCTTGAACAAGTAAAGATATAAAGGAGGCCAGTTCCGGAAATTCCACTGCCTAGAGAGCTCCCTAAAAAGGTACTTTCGCCATGTTTGCTCTGCTACCGCGGCTTTAATCATCAGATCGCACGACTTTGCCAGACACCAGAACTTCATAACGTTGCAGCAAATACCTGTAGGTACTATGAATTTTGACTTACTATAGATTCAAAAGGAATTTCCCCCCAGAGCCTTGCGTCTTGCTTATTGATTGCCCAATGGTGAAGGTTTATGATTGACCGTTCTTTGACAAATTGGCGTCACAGCAGTCGGAAGACAGATCTAGACCCCGCCCTCAACTACCGTGGAGATCCCCACTGTTTCCAGCGACATACAACTGCCGCCAAGGTCAACTCTATTCAACAGCAGCGGACGACGGCTCAGAATAATGGGTTTGCGAGGGCCATTGCTACGCTGACTGATGCATATTAAATACCTCGTTCTTTGCGAGTTCTAGAATTCCGATGTCACCGCTTCATCACTTTATACCGTTTAGCTATGTTCACCATGTACGGTCTCAAACGGATCCCGACCTTTCTTGCGCATTGCTTATTTATCTCACAAGCCGCGGCTCGGACCACCTCTTCTGAGGTATGCGACCTCAAGCCTGACAGCCGCATGCCAAACGGCTCATGGGACTCTCACCTCCACGTCCTGGACCCAGTTCGTTTCCCGCCTATCCCGGGATCATACAAATTCGGTACATACACAGCATGGGATGCCACCATTGAAGAAACGCGACTCGGCTGTTCACATATGGTTTTGATTCAACCGTCGGTCTACGGAAATGACAATACCTTGCTCATTGATACTCTCAAGGCATTCGGGCCGGACAGGGCCCTGGGTGTCGTCGTGTTTGACATCGCCAACACATCAACTGCACAACTTCAAGAATGGAATGACCTCGGCGTTCGTGGTGTTCGGTTAAACTTTCAGTCAACGGGTGATGCACCGCAGGCCAAAGAGCTCAGAGATATGATGCAGAGGTATGCAGATGCGATTCGACCTTTTTCCTGGATATTGCAGATCTATATCGCCATGAAGGACTTACCTGGTATCGAGCCCGTGATTCCAGATCTGGGAGTCAAGGTCGTTATCGACCATCTTGGCCACCCAGATATCCCAAAGTCGAACATCACCGGGGCTGCTCTCGACCCGCAATCTCTAACTGGATTTGACTCAATGTTGCGACTCTTGAAGGGAAATAACACTTGGGTCAAGGTGTCTGCTGTCTATCGCCTTTCAAAAGCCCCAGGACCCTTGTACACTGGCCTTGATCCTGTCATCCTTAAGCTCTTCAAAGCAGCACCGTCTCGACTTGTTTATGCCTCAGATTGGCCACATACTAGATTCGAGGGACTCGATATCAAGCCTTGGACTTCCCATCTTCTTGATCTGACAAAAGGAAATGTTCAGCTGCGAGATCAGCTGTTTAGGGAGAATGCACGGGAGCTGTGGGGTGGCAATAACACAATAGCCAGTTCAGCGAGGCCTTGACCTTGAGGCAGCATGTCTATTCGAACCCGAACGTTCCTGTGCTCTTATACAGCTAGTTAACCAGTTATACATAGTGACTGGGCATGAAGTCACACACAAACGCCGAAGCAGCTTTTCCTCTTCCAAACCTTACACCGCATGATAATGTGTAGCTTCTCTTAATGCTTGCTAGACTGACTAGGGACTGGCTCCATGATCCCCGTTATGGAGGACACAGCGCCTGTCTAAAATTCTGGCTTGGGACACGATGCTCCACTGACAGTGGTCGGTACCTTGTTGCCATGAGCAAAGTGACCATTTTGACTTTACATCGCCTCGCAAATAGTATGATACTTACCGAACATACGCCCTAACCCAGCGACTCCCTTGTCTCATTCAGCTACAGAGCCATCTTTCTGAAAATGGTCTCGGATGAGCTTCAGGTAAGCTTCCATCCACTGATCGTTGACAAAAACCTGGTGAACCTGGTATCTCACCAGGCCTTGAAACACACTCGCAGCATCTGACAGCAACAGGTCCGCAATCGGCGTGGCTCCCTCGTCGTCCTTCCTGAGTTTGCGTTCCGCAGCCGCCAGCATCTCCTTGTATTCCATGAGCTTCGGCTTCGTCCTCTCGATGCGCTCGATCGCAGCGGGTCTCGTCTCGACACACCCCGGGGGCTCTCGGCTCAGCCCCGTCAAGACTGGATACTGGGCGACGACTTCGATG
This sequence comes from Fusarium tjaetaba, assembly GCF_013396195.1. Classification (NCBI taxonomy): domain Eukaryota; kingdom Fungi; phylum Ascomycota; class Sordariomycetes; order Hypocreales; family Nectriaceae; genus Fusarium; species Fusarium tjaetaba. The sequence continues at coordinate 18,539 of NW_023501399.1, read as the reverse complement.
GGGGCCGCCATCACGCCATCAAAGTCGATGACGCCGACAATCTGGAATTCTTCATTGACCAGGAGGTTGTGGGCTCCGAAGTCGCGATTGACAAGGCTGAAGGATTCTTTGCAGGGATTTTGTTGACGATATAGGGACATGAGGTGTCTGAAGAGGATCGGGTTTGCGAATGAAGACGCTGTATTGACATCAGGAGATGCGTGCTGCACGCAGACCTGAAGAGCGTGGTTTGAGATATCTTCATAATACTCCAATGATGAGCTCCAAGGTCCCTTGCCAGTCTCTGTCTCTGGGCCGATGAAGAAGTCGGACGTTTCTTTATCCTGATAGAGGCTCCTGATCTGACTGAACTTGAAGGAAGATAAGGTTGCTTGAATCTCAGCCATTTGGTTTCTGAAAGCCCGATCTTGGTCTGGCGTGCCGAAGAGTCCAGCTTCATATTCATTCGCATCTCGCAATTCCGTGGCGACTGTTCCGTGAATGTAATCCATGAGAACGTATGGAGCGCCAACCTCGGTGTCTGTATCAACGCTGTAGGAATGGACTACAGGGACGGGAATAGAGGTCTTGGTCCTTTTTATTTGCGAGTCTCCATTAGTATGACTTCCAAATACGTGGCTCGAGCGCATTTACTTGAAGAACTTCATGCTCGAGACTTCCACCTTGAGAGCGCTGGCCACATCGGGGACTTCGCGGTCGCCGAACACGGTGCGGAACTCTAGGAGTCTCACCCTGGCAACCCAGCTGGTACCGTCGGTGAAGTCAATGCGGCGTACCATGTTAAAGTGGCCGATGGAAAACTTCTGGCTGAAGGTGCAAGGGACTCCATTGTTGAGCGCTGAAGAAAGGGATAAGAGATGATCCCAGTTGAGCTTGTCGAGGACTGCTAGGGCTCGACCGTGGAGCTCGTCGCCTGGATCGTAGGCGTCAGCTCCAATCCAGGAGGTGCTTCCGACGGGATCAGCAGTGGCGTTGCTCATCTTGAGAGGGATGAGATGCTGGAGATGAGCTGATGAGAGAAGGGAGATTGGTGTGATGTGACTGTGAAAGGAACAGGGGGAGGGCTGAGGTGGTGAAGTCTAGCACAAAGAGAAAAACCGGGGCTAACAGTGATTCACGCTCCATGCCATTTGAGGATGATTCCATTCGTGACGCGTAAAACCCTTTCATGTTTCTAATTCTCATTTCTGTCAAGATCTGGTCTAATGTAGACTGAAGTTTCCTGAAAAGCGACTACAGCAAACGCTTCCGATAAACACCCCAGCCAGTATTGAAAGAAAGTAGCCAGCATTCATTGTCATGACTGCGAGCATGCTAGACAAATTGTTAGTTACTGCCTCTACTCAGTGATACAATGATAGATCAAAACACCTACAGCAAATAGCTCACGCCCGCGATCAAAACATCTATCGCTCCCAGCATCATAGCCTCATTCGCTCTCCAAGGTCGATTGCTTGTCTCACTACCTCGCGACTCCACCCGTAGACCTTTCGTTCGCCTCCGTCTGAGACCATCCCTGATACTGTAAAAGTTGACGCGTAACGCAAGCAACATGCGTAAAATAGTGGCAAAGGCAATGAGGAAAATGCAAACGCCTGCATATTGTCCTGTTGTTTCTGGTGCGAAAGACTTTGTCCAGAGGAGTGTTGTCGTGGAAGTGAAGAAGACCATGTTCATTTGCTCCATATCCATAGCGCTGGAGCTAGAAGTTGACATGGGCATTGAACTGCCCGTCGATGTAGTCATGTCCATTTTCATTTTGTGTAATAAGATAATATCTTGCTGGTAGTCAGATGTGTAAAACTATGATTACTTCAACTAAGCTTATATCACCACGGTCGCGGGTATAGTGCGGTCGGGAATAATCTTATCGCCGCAGATAAACTTGCTCAAGCCTGCTCAAACTTACTCAAGTGCCGATTTATGCGATGATAGTGTGGGAATAGCTGATGTTTTATTGAGAGATCGTCCAATGAGAGTTAATGCTTACGGAACTCGGCACAAGACCCTTGTTTATGATAAAGCAGTAACTCGGGCAAACGTAATACATATCTACGTCGCTGTATATCAGCCAGACAAGCAATAGATCTCTTGGCCACCTGTCACTTAAATCCATTTCGTAACCTCCTCCATCAATTTTACCGGATTGGAATTAATATGCACGACATCTCTTCTGCGAAGACTTCAACACATTGCCAACCCCTCAAAACAACCCGTGATAGAAATCACTTGGCATCTATTCTCTCATCTACTACCTGAAAGTTCTCCGAGATCGACTTTCTCTGTATGGACTCTGCAGCTTGGCTCACGCCTCCGGTCCAGTTGACTGGGAGTCGTGTATTCACTTGCGATGGCTTCACTGAAGCGCAATGCTCATGGTACATGAAAAGATGGCACTTCTGGTAAGCTCAGCCCTTCGAATTGACTGAGCACCGCATTAGGACCTATTGTCTAACACCAAGAAGGTACATCGCAGACCATGTCTACGCTTTACCAACAGTAGCCTTCTTCATGACTGGCATTGGACTATTCACAGTTGGTCACTTTATATCATACTACGTTATTGGCCTTGGGTTTCCGAGATTCCGTGGACCTAAACCCTGGCGTATGTTGATCGCCACCATCAGATATCTTTCGTATCGTGGATTCCATGTTGCATCACTTGGGTTTAACTCGGCTTCTGTCGGGGTGCTGCTACTGGGTCTGGCTGGAACCGTCTTCTTTTTCTGTAGGTGAATCGAACAGTCTCGAACAGGCGCGATAATTAACGTGAGATAGGCATGGACTTGATCCCTCAGCCGTACTACTGGCCATCGCTAGACTTTGGCGGCTCACCGCCACTGGGAACAAGATCTGGATGGCTGGCTTTGGGATGCATGCCATTTGTATTGTCAGTACTGCACTACCAACTCTGACTTCTACACCTTTACTGACGCGTAGCAGCGCTACGGCAACCAAGACAAACTGGATCACTTTACTAACCGGCGTCTCACACGAGAGACTCCAAGTATTCCATCGATGGATAGCTTACGCTTTTTTTGTACTTGCTCTTATGCATACATTCCCATTCATTGTGTATCATATCAGGTTTCACGATATGCAGATGCATTTTAAGATGAGCCTCTTGTTCTATTGGACCGGTATCGTCGCCTTAGTCTTCCAAGCGTGGTTGACCTTTGCGTCACATAGTGCCATTCGGTAAGCAGACCTAGAATACCTGACCTGTACTGTGGGCTTACGTCAAATCCAGACGGCTGCTTGGATATGAATTCTTCAAGGCAACGCATTTCTTCGCCGTCGTCATATTCATGTTGACTTTCTTTTGGCACTGAGACTATACCCTAACATCTTGGTAAGGCTTTCATGCCCATTCCTGTCTGCCACTCACACTGACTCGACTGCAGGCACTATTTCATAGGGACAGGTGCTGTGTATGTTCCCTGCTACGTATACCCATGGCTACGGACCTGTTTTGAGTATGGTGTTCGAACAACCGCTCATGTCAAAGTGGAGGACAACGGTTTCGTTCGTGTCGCCATCCCCGTCAACTTCACATGGGAAATAGGACAGCACTGCTTCCTGCGCTTCACCAGTTTTGGACTTACACAAGCCTTGTCAGCGCACCCATTTACCATTTGCTCCTTGCCTGCAACATGTCCAGATGACCAGTCATTCCTTGTGTTTTATCTCAAAAGACACCGAGGTTTTACTGCAAGCTCTATGAGCACGCCCTACAGAATCCAGGAGCTCAGATCTCAGTGCTGGTCGATGGGCCATATGGGGGCATCAATACACAGCGCTTAGTCAAGAGCAACCATCTTGTTGTCATCGCGGGAGGGTCAGGAGCTGGCTGGACTTTGCCTTTTATCGAGCAGTATATCGCAGCCCAAACAGGGCATGGCAATGAAAGATGCAAAGAAGAACAAAAGGAGGGATCTCCGTTTTCATCACTTCGCGTGGTACTAGCGAGTCGAGATGTTGAGAGCTGCAGCTGGTATCGACAAGTTGTGAGCGAAACGTTGCTCAATTACTCAGACAAAATGATATCGGGCCTGCAAGTACAGCTTCATCACACTTGTGGGGACATAACAGGATCAAGCCTACCATCAAACAGCAGCTTCGTCCCTGGCAACAAAGAGTCAGGTAGTGAAAGAGCCACAGAAAGCCTGGTATCATTTGACGAACTGCATGGCCGACCAGACTTGCCGAAGATTCTGAGAGGGTTGGCAAGCGGAGTGACATCCACTGAATCGCTAGGTGTATATGTCTGCGGTCCGGATACTATGCAGAATGATGTTCGAAACGCTGTGGCGTCTTTAAACTTGGATATTCTTGAGGGTGCAGATTCTGCGGGAGTGTACTTGCATTCTGAACACTTCTCTTGGGCATGAGCGTCAATTCGACCGCCATTTCCAGTAAAAGAAAAAAGCAAAAACTTCTTCAATCAGCGCTAGAATACGCGTCGTGACTAATCTGGGTCTTGTGCAACAATAACAGTGAAGTGATTGGCAAGGAACTTTCACGTGATGTTTACAGCGTGAATAAAGAATAATCAACACACAATTTAATTTCATCTGCGACCGAACCTTTTCACAAACCTGCTTTCACAACATCTAGTCCAAGTTAAATCTTAACATACTTCTAGTTCGCGCATATCACTTACGCGACATACCCGAATGGCTAGCCTAACCGCCCCCATCGAATCTGGGGCATTTCCCCGTATCCCTCCAGAAATCATCAACGAATTTGTGTCAAAGTTATTACTCATTTTCGAAGAGGATGAAGATGCTCGCTGGAAGTATGTCTGACCGAGTTGCCCCCGTGTATTCATATGCTGATTATCTGCTAGCGAAATCTCAGACTCTGGCCAACTCAAAATTTTGAGATTGACACATCGAAAGTTTGCCGACTGTCACTATGTCAACAAGTTGCTGTTCACCGATATACGTCTTGAACCAACACGTTATCATCTGCTAAAGCTTCAACGTGGCGACTTCTCGCGAGTGGCTACTTATACACGATCAATCACATTTAACGCATATGCGAGCTGGGATCTAGTGCTTGAAACGTGGGATCGATTAATCCTTTTAGACACACCGGACCGCAACCCAGATGCCAGATCCGATGGTATGACGCCTCTAATGCTGTCTCATGACGCGTACATACGCGACGCGAAAGAAGCCCAGAGATTGCTTGAGGACCCAAATGGCGATTTGATAGAAACATGGACCAACGTTCTCAAGATGGTCGGGAGTCGTCTTGAAAATGTCACACTGGCCAATCATATTGATTACAAGAACCTTTACCCTCACGAATCCTATTCACCGATGAATTGGAGGAACCTCAGTTTGGAAGTTCCAGATGCATGGACCAAACCGCATGACGACATGACACGGAGACTACCAAGCTATAGAAATGGGAGAATCAATGCCCAGTATGTCCGTCAGTATGCCTGTGCTATAGTAGCCGAGAGACTGTTCAACACAGTCATGACATGTCTTTCAGCATCAGGCATCGCGGTTCCAAGCCTCTCGATGAGGCTACACATGTTGGGAAACGTGGAGTGTAAAACGATCCCAGGATGGCAACAGCTCGATTTGAGCAACCTGAAGAAACTCGAGATTGCGGCTCTCTGTCCAGAAGTGCCGTTTCATTTGATGAGAGAAACCGCTATGGCGAGTTTTCTGCACAGTCGACAGAAACATAACCGGCAGAGAATTGGGGATATGGCTCACGACTTGATAGAAAAGTGCCATTCTACGGTAGAAATCTTCGAATTCTGCCACTACTTCCCGTTTCTTGGTGGCGCAGATTGGCCGACACGCGCTGCAACGCACGACTTGCCAGCACTCCAAGAGCTGGCTCTAAGCACGCGAAGCAATCCCCGTCTTCTTCACGGTTGGCTCCTCAGAATGAAGGATCTGCGCTCAGTACGTATAGCGGGTGATCATGTTGGCGGTCCTGCTGAGGAGTCACTGGAGTGGCGTCATGTGTTTGACGCAATCCGCGACCATCCGAATGTATCCGGTCCAGATCCAAAGGGCATCCACTTTAAGTTTGACTTTGGATTCTCTTACGATAAGGTAGTATGCAAAGATAGCAGCATCGCAACGCCAAGAGAGGCTCCTGGCACTGGAAAGCCTTGCTATCCACTGGAAGCCCATCTATATGGCGACATAGAGTTTAGTCACAACATTGCTTTGAGGGAAGAGTTACGTGATGGTGTTAGTGAAGATGAAGGTAGTGACGAGGAGAGTGAGGATGAGGACATGGAGGTGGATGATGAGAGTGAGGAAGAGGAAGAGATAGACAGCGATGGGGAAGAAGAATGAATTGCTTTGTGTTTATCTATAGGAAGAAGTTAGTCAGACACATAGAAAATGTCCAGGTTGTAAGCCAGATATGATAAGATGTAATTTGTAGTTGAGACTTGTGACTGAAAGCTTAAATCAAAAAGACAAATCAAAGGCTGTTACAGTGTATACATATCTTCATTCGCAATACGTGACATGTCGCATTCTTGAAGATTGATCAATCCTGCACGTGATGCCTCAAACTCGACAGAGTGAAACAATAAAGCGTTGATGCAGTCCAGGTTCGAAAATCGCGGATGTGTCAACCTTAGGTTCTTGAGCTGGGACCGCGTGCCTCTTCTCGGTAGTGTTAGCTCAACTGGTTTCTTGTAATGCGATAACCTGGAGACAAACCTCTCAAGTTGCAACCATGGATCCTTGACTAACTCGGTTACGACTTGGATGGTAATCTCAGTAGGTAGCCCAACTAAGGTGCTCGGATTGGCCATGGGGATCTATGCACGCTGATGAAGTGTTTTTAGGAAATGAAGTACAAACGCTTGTGGTTGTGCGAGAATTATTTCACATGGATGTGCCATGTCTTAAAAAACAGTACTGCGATCATGTGAGCCAATCGGTACAGAGCTGTTTATGCCGTGGCATGCCATCTGCTGGGTAAAGACTACTACATTGTAATCCACGCCAATGAAACGGAGCTTGGGGTACAATAGGCAATGCGCAATTGTACCCCATCGCATGATGTGTATGCTCAGAGAAGACCATCAGCTGCTGCTGAGGCTGCAAAGTAGCAATCGGCACCACAGTTAGGTTCGTGAAAAGCAGGTCTCTGTGACCAGGCAACAATGTGCAGAATAGCCCAGCTACTGGAAAGCTAATATCTGTCGACCGATGCTATTGCTCCACTATCCACGATGAAAATAATTAATATTTTACGGAGCAGTGACTCCGCATGTTGGTTGTTGGTCGACTGTTCTCACCTCGGCATTAACGAAAACGCGAATCGTGAATATTGCAACTCAGATTGAGCTACCAACAAGACGTGGTACTATACATATCGAAAGGCCCCGATAAAGTCTTAGCATTATATAGCCCGATGTTGACGACGGACTTCATGCCTGTTTTCTGGTCTGATGCTGTCATCATTATAGAAATGGTTACTGTTTAGCTTGAGCTGCCGGGGAAATGATACAAATCTAGGGGTGTTTTCTGTCGTCGTTGTAATGTTACTCATTACATTCACCTTCCCATTTCATCCGTAGCTATTAAACAGTAGTAGTCGGTCCATTCCACTCAAACACCTCCTTCTTCCTCATTTGTTCTCTAATACCCTTTCTCGTCTCTCAGACGAATCCTATATTGAAACTCTTCCCCGTCGCGATCAACTGTAACAGTCTTTTTCCATAATTCAGACCTCGAAGTTTGTCGAGTTGGATCATTTGCGCCGTCTGGTGGCTTGGATGCAAGAGCAAGAACCAACATGTCTCCAAAATTGTCCCAGTCAGAGCCTTGCCAAGGATCATTCGATCCAAGAATTGTAATCAAGTGTATCAATACCAACAAAAGATGCAGAAGAAGAAAAGTAAATGCCAAAGGGATACTGTGGCTGCTTTCAAAGCGATACGCGTACGTGTAATAAGATCGAGTGTAAGTTACCTTGTCTTCTGTTGCGCCGTCTGACGGTGTAATTCCTGCAAAGTAGTTGGGCCATGAGACGTTGTTTCCCGCTTGAGAGATCGCGTCTGTGATATGTAGACCTAGAAACCGCTCTTGGCAATCCCGTCTGTCGTCCGCTACACAATAGTCTGCAATGGAGCGAAAGAATGACCCATTAGAGAACGATGAGATATCTTCCAACCACTTCCCATCCATATGGATAACATCGCTGGAATTGCTATCGAATCTTACTGGTGGGTTGAAGTGACTCCAGGGTCGCGAGTAATGGGGGAGCTCGATCCATGTATCGGCTTCTGCCCAACGAGCAAATATTAGGCAGAGTGTATAGTGTCGCTCAGGCTCATCTTCTTCCTCAATTCGAGCAGTACTGGCAAACAGTATGTTGCCGCTCACCAGCCATTCTTCACTTGCTGGAAGGTCGATGAAGCGATAGTCGGTAGAATTGCTACTATGCAAATCCGCAAGAGCCGAAGAGTCATTGAGATTAAGGGACACTCGGAAGGGGGTCGACATAACCTCCGATTGCCAACCAGAAAAGTGAAAGTAGAGGCTCCCATTGTAGACTGTATCTCCGAGGCATTGTACAGCTACAACAGGCTGTTTCCAAGACTTTTGAGTTCCTGTTCCATTAACTTGTCGTTTGGAAGAGGTAATCCATGACATCCTAGTAGTTATTCCATTGATGCCTCTTGGAGAAGCGTTTCCCAGTCCAAATGCTATGAAGGATAATTGGCTAGTAGCAATTGTCGGCAACCCATAATCCGCCGTTGCAATGTACGAGAATTCGGATTGGTTAAAGTTGGAATACGAAATGTTTTGATTTTCTGGTCCAACTGTGCCAACCGCACGGTAATCAGCCTTGAGGAGAGTATGTAAAGGTACAGCAGAGGGATCTATAATGTCTCTCAGGTAGGGTCCAGACTCTGCATCAAGTGTTGTTCTGTATTCCATATGAGGGATCCACTGGGTGGGCTCGTATTCGAAGAGGTATCTATAACTTGGGTCGAAATGGTGGTCCTTCCACCAACCCTGGCGAGGGATCATGGCAATGGCGGACAGTGGACTTGCTCCAAGGCACAGAATGGATATCAACATGATCAGAGCTGCTGAAGCCCGTCGATACTGAGCTGTCCTGCCAGACTGCAACGTTGGAGCCCATAGCTGACGGCTGATGAGGTATCGCAGAGGCGCTGCAAGGTTCAACGCAGATGACAAAAAGCCAAGCGGCACACCGACTTCCTGGCGTTTCAAGCCGTAGGATATCTGGTGCAGGAGGATATCTCCCAAGGACACTAGGATGAGCGTCTCGTGACCCTTGGCTGCAAACTGTAGGCCGTTCAACGCTTCAGTGGAGGGGTTCACCCAGCGAACTTGAGTGATGTAAAGCGACAGAAGGGTAATTGTGATTGCGACTGGCGGTAGATGCACGAGTGCAAAATAGCGAAAAGCCAAGTGTCTGCTGCTTTTGCTCGTTGACCGTTTCGATTTTAATGAACCAGGAAAAGTAAGGAGAGGGCTAGGTTTCCCTTTATCCTCGAAAGTGTTCCCGTTTAGCGGAGATTTATGGATGTCGGGTTCATCAACCGGTCGCGTTCCTTGCCATGATGACTTGGGTAGGCTTGAAATACTCTGTTCATCAACCTGCTCTCAGTTAGCGAACTTCCAAGGCCGTTTATAAAAGGCTAGTACCAGTGGTGCTGAGGAACCATTGCCCGTGTCAACATTCCTTAATGTCTCCAGTTCGTAGTCGCGCTCGCGAGACATCGTCCTGATTTGTAGTTGGCGATGTGACAAGAATAAGAGAATACGGAAGCAGCGCTCAAACAATGAAGAGGGTGCGTTAGGAAACGTTGTTCTTATCTTTCCTGCTGCAGCTTTTATCTGACGTAGTTGCCAAGCAATATTGGATCGAGGTGCATAATGAGGATGTGATTTTGTCAGCTGTGATTGGTTGATGAAGGGTGCGAGCATGGTGTTTTGGCCCCCAATATAAGCAGAAGAGTTGAGCCTGATCTTGGATATTTATCAGTTGTAACGTTCGCCTTGGGCATCGCTACTCTCATTCATTCGGGGTGCATGGTATATGCTTTGACAAGTGGTCAGATTGATAAGCTTAGTCAATAGCACTTATAAATTAACACTTAAATAAGGCCAATACGAACTGCTTCCCAGGATCACATTGAAAGGACCTCTCCCTGGATTTTCTGACTTCGTCGGGATATTATATGGTATTGATGTCTCTTAAAACTTCTATGAAAAGCCCCAAATCTGGACTGGGATGTTATTGTTCAGAGATGGCGGTATGGCTGTTGCACCTTTTGCAATGCCAAGATGAAGCCGAAGAAAATGCCTCATCCTAGCTACCCATTCTCTTCTGCTCGACAGATCGATCCCAGTGATATCGACTTGCTCGAGACATAAGCTAAGAGTCGGCAAAACCTGTAGACTGACGTAACCTAACACACTTGGAATAGCCTCAGCTCTGTAATATTGCGGATCTTGCTTGACGATATTTACGAAGGTCGAGAGGCAAGATTCACATAAGCTATCCGTAAAAGAAATGAGCTTAGATTCTGTTTCGGCCCGGCTGAGAATCGGATCTATCGGTACTTTGCGTTGTTCAAATATGCCGTTGGTGAACAGAAGGGCCTGGTTGAGGATAGTTCGAACCATCCAATAGAATCTCCAAAGGATCTGGCTCGAAAGCGATGTGTACATATGCAAATTGACAGGCCTCCACGGTGCATTGAGTAAAGGTCGTAACCACTCCAGTTGGGTATCGATCAATACAGATCCAATCGCATAGTTCGCAGAAGGAGGCAGAGTCTTGGCCCACTCCTCAAGCTGCTTATCCAAAGTCAATGCCTGAGACGTAATGGAAGATAGTTGTGTGATGTCTTGATCCTCTTTGTAGGCCAACAAAGCGGTTCTCCATTCCATGCAAAGACACGCAGACTGATAAATGAGTTGCGTATGCGTGTAGAAGAAGGGCAGTCGTGGCAAACATAGCTCCTTGACGGATTCCCATGATATCGAAAGGCCTTGGCCAGTCGCAAGGCCAATATGAATCTACAGTAACATAAGCTTCTTCTTTTTATTTTTTTTATATAAAGTAAAGAGTGATAGAGCGAACGTACCATTTGCATGAAAATAAGTATAGATATCTCATACTCTGCAGGAGAGTTGATGATTTTGCCTTGCCCCCGCAGATCTAACAAGGTACAGCCTCCGCTGATATGTGACACCCAAGAGCCTTCGAGCGCAATGGACTCATCTACCAAACCCTATCGTAAATCAGCAAATGACCTTTCAATAGTCACAGACAGCTAGTGATATAGTGCCGCTTACCTCATATATGCTAAGTAGCATAATAGAGTTCATAACTTCGTAGTAGTGAGAAGAATCGATAACACCATGCATTCTATCTCTCAGCATACGTATCGACTCTCCATATAGCTTTGTTGCATCTTTGAGTGCTTGATACGAGTTGAATCTCTGTCCGTAGCTGGCGTTGGCCAAGGTATTGACTGACTTGTGTAGCAGGCTGTCTACGCTGGAGTTTGAGTATATCTCAGCAAGGCTGCTATACCAGGACAAAGTCTGTCCAGATGGGATATTCGCGTGAGTCGACCAGTCAAAGAAAAATCTTTTTAGTATCTGCGCTTGCGAGGCTGGCTATAGCGGAGTGATCGGTTAGTATAGAGTTGACGTGATACGTTGGTGTGGGCAACATACCATGAACAGACCGGGCTTCGTCATTGCGGATCCAGTATCAGAGTTAGAATTCGTATCTGAGCTATTATCAGAGCTATTTTGCAATTGGGCCTTGTTGGGTTCATCTTCGTCAGGCCAGATACAAGTTCGAGCACTTCGAATACAATATCGGCAGGAAGGCTTTGTCTCATCACACTTTTTGTGCTTTATGCGACAGATAAGACAACCGGTTCTGGACCGAGGGTAGTGCCGGCGATGTTTGGTCGGATATTTTGCTCCCTTGAAGGATGGCCTCTGTTGGCAGTCCATGTGTGTAGCAGAATGAGGCTTCAATGGCTTTGGTTATTCTGAGATATGGTGTCGTGGGCATAACAATGGTGTAGTTCTAAAACACAGAAACATAAAGGAGGTCAAGCTACTTATTAATCGCGAAGAGGATCGCCAGAGAGCGTGGTTGGTCAAAGCGCTTTTAAACGCAAAACCTGGCAGAAATAAACATTAGTTCGGCACTTGTTGACGCCTCTACTTTCTTAGCTCATAGCCATTGCAGAAAAGAACTCAGGTGTGCATTAGTACCCCCGCAAACACGGCAAATTTCACAATGTTTAAAGGGAATATCCCGTTAGTCTGGTAAAGGACAGGGTTCTTCTTATCTAAGCGCTTATCGCTGATGACCGTGTGACTGGAACTTGCCTGAATGTTACATTTTGGCTAGATTGGTATCCACTCACAGTGGATCCCCAGAACAGGGATTAGATACAATTATGTCGAGAGACGGCCGCCCTTAAACAAGTCAGTCTTGGAGAATATTAAGAGCCAACATCTTACACATTGCTATTCTGCAACTGCGTACTTTAAAGCTGCCACATGTTTATATAAGTTCTTACAGAGATAGAGTTAAAGCATAACAGATATTAGCCATTGGCCTTGATCTGCAGAACATAGAGGTCAGTAAGTGTACATCTTGCTTTCTTAATTATTGTGACATCAACGGACATGGCCACTAACGGCTATAAGTATATACACAGCACTCCTTGATCTTCATGGCTCTAAACGTAGTGTAGCCTTTGAGGCGAAGCCTCTCAAAGAAGTAGACTTTCCCTCCCTCACAGTCACGATTCTGTCTCTTTTCACCTCACAAGGGCTGAAAAGAGACCATGCCCAGCGGTTCCGGCCCAGCAGCGTAATCGCGATGCCGTTCATCACCGCCTTGCCTGTCTGACTCTACCTTCGTAACCATCGTCGCCCTCAACCCTCTTGACACGAAATGCAGTATCGGAAGTCTCAACGAGATCTATTGCAGAGGCAAAGGGACAGAATGCTTTCCATTTCAGCAGCTAGCAGACAAATTGAGCTCAATTGGCTGCCGCTACAGTCAACCTCCCCGATGACCAACAGTCAATAGTCAACACAGTATTAGAGAAACCTTGAACCTAGGCATTTTTCTTTCTCTTTATATACGACTCGAGACATTGTAATAGCATTGGAGTGTGAAATGCGGTTGTTACTACTGAAAAGTGAAGCCGGCCATTTTCTTACCCTTTTGTGCGTGCGTGTCGAGCAGACTGCACTTGAACATGCATGGCAGATCATAACTAGTCATTATATAATAATATAGTGATTACAACCAAGAACAAGGACACACAGGCATGTCCCTGACAAAGCATAAGAGCCACTAAGCAGCCGTCATATAGGTACCCTAGAACAAAAGTTTGACGCACAGGCAGGGCGCCAAGTATATGCAGTGCTACCGTGATGAATCTCACCAATTGTCTACAGAAACGGTTTCGCTGAAAGTCCCATCGATAAACATGATGTAATCGGTCCGACAATAACCTGCATCTCTACTGTCGGCACCGGAACCGATAAACATATCAGTGCTGCCGCTGTGGCACCGTTTCTCCAAGTACTTAGTATCGACTTAAAACAAAGGCAGCATCTTTAAACGTCAGGCATTTTACACCACACGCAGCCGAGCTCAGAAACCCGAGTTCAGACTAAATACATATACTATATTTACTAGTAACCAGGCAGTGCTGTAAGCTATATAGATTCCTAATTGCCCTCTAGGACAGTACATGCTTACCAAGGTCTTCTAAACTGTCAATAAACTCTAAAGCCAAAATGCAGAGATATATTTCGGATAAATTTAACAATGCGTCAGTGTGCCAGATAATGCAACCGCAGATAAAGCTGCTAAAGAAGCTCTATAAATTAATCTGAACTTGTCTACTGAGCTAGGGATACGGCATACCTAGGCCTAAAGCAACCAAATAGTTAGTCATTATAGTGTAATGTCTAGAATGCTTTATAGACTTGTTATTTACAATTCAGACTTACAGTCGAAAGCTTAAATCATTATAGAGAACTTGGGCCTAGAGCAATCTGAATTACTAGATAGCGGAAGAAGTGACACCCCCGACATGGCAGATAAACATGACTCTAGCCGGTTATCTGTAAAGTTCTTCTTCATGTTTGTCGTTAAGATCTAATTGGCTGAAGAAGTTCGTATTGTGGCTTGAGTGTCTGGAATGCCAGGTGCGGGGAAGGCCTCCTAGATCCATTGCGTCGGGTAAAGCCATCCAGCTAGCTCCATTGTTTCCCTGTATTAAGCGCTCTATAAATTATACTTTGGCAACCAGGCTCTATCACGTTTTAGACCTACCAGCCCCCCCTCTGTATATCCCGCATCCTCGCATCACATTACTATTCTCTGATCCTACCCGTCAATCCTCCCCGCCCTCAAGATCGACAAATCGCCATGCCAGCCGAGTCCCCCAATACCGTCTCTATAAAGAGGAGCACTAAGAACGACACGCCAGGCAATCCATCCTTTGGCGAAATCAGCATTACTAAAGTCAATGATCAAATGGTGTACGCGCCTGGTGTTGTCAAATCTTATGGCCAGGGATCGGATACCCAGCGGCCCGCAGGAGGGACCGAAGACGGAAAGGAAGCGGCTGTTCCCGACCGCAATGAGTCCAACGAGGCCAATAGTACCGCTACTGGTATGGCTTCGCTTTTTAAGGCTTCAAGGGGACACTAGTCTTACTCTCAATCACAGGCAATATATAAGAGAGAATACACAATTAAACATTGAAGGCTAAACACTACCTATTGCAGCTTATAGTCTACATTTAGGCACAATTATGCTGGTTTATTGTATATAATGTCTTAGGAAAGAATAATAACTAGAATGAGCACGTGGGACATGGTCCGCGCCATTCCTTGCAACATCGAAGTTTGAAGCAAACATGGGAACTCAGTGACTGTGCTAAAAGACTATAGTTCAGCCTCTACATTCCATCTTTTGGAATTACGCGTATTTCCCTTTCTCGCTGTAACTCTTAAGAGATAGTAAGCAATCGCTCAAAGCCACCCGCCCCGCCATGTTCTAGATGTGTGGGAAAATTGGCATTCTCTACGGAGTAGGTAGTTTGTTTACACTACTATATACATAATGCTAAAAGGGCTGCCAAGATTGACCGTCAGCGGGGAGGGCTCGGAGACTTTGTCTCGGTCTGGTAAGTCATGTTCGCGGATCAAGATCAATAGATAAATCGATATACCATCATCAAGAAACAAAGGTCTTGCATACATATCAATGATGGAAAATGAGTGACTTTTGAAACAGAGAGATAATCTGTGCTCGAGGTTATGAAAGATAACAGATCCGGTTGTTCGGCCCTCAAGGTTAGTCCAACAGCCACGTATCGTATTTGTGGCTTGCTCTCTAATATGAAACTGGCAATTCAAATCACTAGCCATCTCTTTTACTATTTGCCAGTAAACGACTAGCTGTGCTCATTCCACGCACCTCAGAATAGAAGAATCCAGAACTCGTAAATACGTGTCTAGTTACGCGATAGGTTAGTTACGCGATAGGTTAGTTACGCGATAGGTTAGATGCCTTGTGATACAAATCAAAGGCATCGAGACCTCGTTAAGGTTTATGTGTGAATTCTTTACCATTTTGTAGCTCGGAGGAGTAGATTTGGAGCGTTGATTATTGCAGAAGACCGGATAATCTATATCAAATTTAACTATATATAGGGACAGTATGTCCCTCCCTTCATCCATTCAACAACTTACTCTTATAAACATCACTCCTATTACTTCAAATCCCCTCTATCAATACGCCCAAAATGCCTGCCCGTTCTACACAAATCAACATTGAGAACCACAGCAGCCAGGACTTGCACGACGGCAACGGCACTCTGCAGCACGGCATATGGAGCGTAGACGTTCCCGACACTAGTTATTACAGACAAATGAGCTCTCGAATCGAGGTGATGGCTTTGTCTAGATATAGAGGACCAGAGCCTTTGGGATTTCTTCCCCTTTTATGTTAACTAGTTTCGCTGGTTGGAAATCATACACGGTATATAGCTATCTTCAGAAGACTCCATATCAAGCAAGTTGATTGAAACTTCCATGCTCTACTTATTGTCTATCCTTTTTCCAATTTTTCCACTAAAAGTACCTCTTGTTTGAATTGGTTCTATGCTGCCTGAAGTGTGATCTCGATTATATAGCCATGACGGTAGATAATTACATCTAGTGCCTTGCCTTCTTATGAGCCAAGCGTTGGGGGTCGCATATGCAACAAGCGCGCCGTTGATATGGTCTGGGGTAGCCCGGGAAAGTCCCTCAGCTTGCCCGCCACCTCTCCTTTCGGCATGTATATCGACAAGAGACCCAGGGTCTTTTCTATCCGGGGGATTTAACACATAAAGGCTATAGTGACTGGGGCCAATGAATGATTTGACCACAGCGCTGCGACCATACAATTCAGGTCTGTTCATCATCCGATCGTCGCTCATTATGTCGTAGCCATTGAAGCTCTGTCAGGTCATGTGTTCCCAAAGGCCTAAGTCAACAGAAGATGCGTGATGGACCAATTAACGGATTCCGGACATTCCACTGGGACAGGCACTGATATAGATAATGCGCACTTAAGGGCGATGCAGTCGTCGTCGTGGAGGATTGCAGTTTCTCCTTGGCGAGAGCATCTCCACTCTAGCTTGTTTCTTCGCTGCCCTGTAGCGGGTATAATAAGTTTGAACATCGAACCTTCGCGGGTCTGCCGATCCGACCAAGGATTGAGGGTCAATGATTGTCGTCACAGAAAGACACTTCCATGCCTTAAGAACCTGGTTTCCGAAACAACATGTTTTATTTGGCTATAGAAAGGAAAGTACCGAAGTCAATTCACTACCATAGAGACCAGCAAACGAATGATCCAGCATACATGTCCTCCCCAAGAAAGTCTCCACCAATACCGGTCAGAACATATGAGGTATACTATGCCCCCGCCAGCTTTACTAACCCAACCAGCTTCTTAATCACAGTTTACCGCATGGGCTGGGTACTTGTTAGGCTGAGAGGTGAGACGCAGATGACCCTTCCAAGTTCCACCGTGAGACAGCACACAACAGCCCATGATAGCTCCATGCTTATGCTGCCAATCAGCACAGTCCTTGACCGCAGCAAGGATAGTCTTCGTTTCGGCAGTGGTCTTGCAATCGTGTCCGCTCGTAGTCGCCAGGTATGCGTAGCCCTCGATGATATGTCCGTTCGAGTCGGTGCCAGTAGTCATGGAGCAAGAATTGTGGTTCGACTTGCTCTTGATAATGTCGGCAACCTGCTTGTAGATATTCATGCCTGCCTCAGCAGCCAGGATGGTAGTACCAGCAGCCAAAGCCACTGTAGCCCATGCCGTGACATCGATGTGGCGACGCTTCTCAAACACAGAGACGTGGCCGGGATCAACGAGATCCAAAGTTGCTGTGAGGTTGGAGTCTGGGCCGTTCCATTGCTTGACAAGAGGATTGTAGCCTACGCGCTGACCTTGTTTGCCATGGAGTCCAAGACTCGGCTCAACAAGGCCAAATGCGAGGCAAGCAACCCAAGTTTTGCTGAGGTTGACCATTGTCCTGATGATATGCGTATGATAACTGCGGCCGCGTCTAAAATGAAGATGAGGAGTAAGAACTGAAGATCTCCCATAGTATTGGTTGGAAGGGTGCAGAGAATATGTGTATCCGGGGGATAAGATGGTCTTTTTATAATTGGGAGAACTCTGCTATCGGTTATTGCTGGTTACGGATAGTTCTTTCGTTCTTGTTGCTTCCCAGCAATTTTGGTTTTTCGAAGGATTGAGAAAGTTGATCGTGTTGGTTGTTGGCTCTAGGTGTTGGTTGTTGGTTGTATATAAATGGATTGGACAAGGGTTTTCATGCGGGGGCACGGATGGAACGGAACAACTCGCGAGGCACATGTGATGACTGTTGGCTCTAGTAAGTAAAAACAGCGCATCGAACCTTTCTCACAATCCGACCTTCTGTATCCTGAAAATCAACCCATAGCAAGTCGCCACTACTTGAAACACAGAAACACGCGCTTAGTCGCAGAAGATGGAGTATACAGCTAAGCGCGCTGTAAGCTTAACGAGACAGGCGAATTTCCCTAGTATGGGACGGGTCTTTAGGCTCTTCTAAGCCCTGGCTGCACCCGGTCGTGATTTTGAGTTTATTTCGGCAAGAAAAGTGCCGGCTTATGCGATAAATCTTTCGACTCAGCGCTTTGACCGGCAACGCGGCACAAGCCTTAGATGCAGTCCGGCAAATAACATTACTTCCACCAGCCAACTCAGAGTAATTGCCTATTTAGAGTCAAAGGCCTTCGGCAACATTTGGCCGTCATCTGTTGGCCTACTGTTTCAGCGGTATCCGTCGATTCCGTGACAATCAGCATCTCTTACTTATGTATTCTGCTTCTTGACTATCGATGGCGGTGGCCTATAAGATTAAGCCTTAGGCTGCGAACACAGATAAT
>NW_023501398.1:0-37951 GCF_013396195.1 Fusarium tjaetaba | reverse complement strand
GTCGAGGGCTTCTTTGCGGGGGACTTCGGGACGGGCGGGTTGGGGTGACGGTGAGGGGATGAGAGGTGCGTAGCCTGGTAGAGGAACTTTTTGAGGAAGAGCTGGTGGGAGACTTTGTAATGATGGTGTGTGTAGAGGTTCTTTTGGCGGAGGAGCAACGGGTTCTTTGGGTGGTCGACTCGGCTGTATTGAAGGTATTGGTGTTTGGCCTTCGTATTCAACGGCCCGTGGTCTCGAGATTGATGGGTAATTGTACGTATGCGACGTCGGTCGGTAATCATCATCAGTCCGTCTCTCCTGCGCCGAATCAAGAGCATGCCTCGTCGCCTCCATCTGCCGCCTCAAATCCTCATCATCCCCAACTCTTGCCCCATCCCACTGATCCCACCTCCCACCTCTTCTTCTCGACATGATATCCTCATCCGTGATCCCCGCCTGTCTCGTAGCCCTCCGCGCAGTATCCCTCCTCATCAATTCCTTCTGCGCAAGATCAACAGCCAGATCCTGGTTGTCAAACGCATCCAGAATCTTGGCATTGCCCGTTAGACTCGGATCGCGCGCTGCAAACTGTTCATATCGCGACGATGGTTCGGGCTCGGCATTCGAAAGCGCCATTCGTTCCCATTCTTTGACGGCATTCTCGATCTCGGGCTTCAGTTGTTCTAGGTCTTGGATGACACGCGGTATGCGTCGCGATAGCACTTTGTACACCTTTTTGTTGTCGGGATCTTTGAACTGTGGATGTGTCGGGATGTACTTGAGGACCAGCACGGAGTGTCGATACAGCATCATGTAAGCTCTTCCGAAATCGCCATCCGAGACTGCAAACGAAGCCTACGCCGTTAGCTGCGCACAAACAAAGATGCAGATAGTAAATGCAACAAACCTCTTGGTACAGCGTCTCAGCCGCACGTGTCCAGTGCTTAACCGGAATGTTTGTGTTGAACTTGAAGTTCTCCGCCTGAGCCACCAGCTCCTTGACGGTCTGCGGCCTGGTCGGCCTCATGGCAATCCTCGAGTCCATGGCGAAACAAAGACGAGTGTGACTTTATCGAGCTGGAAATGACTGTGCTAGAGTCGTCGAGGATTATATCCAGTTCATGGTTCGGGCGCCGCGTGGCTTGTTACTCAAAACAGTTCCAGCGTTTTAGGAGCTGCCTGGTGATGGAATCATTGAGAAAGACGGGTCCTGTGACGACGCACCCGTTGTTCGGTACCTTGATTGATTTGCCCCTCCATGCCCAATGGTGGGGGGGATTCATTTACCCGATACTGATTCCAAAGGGGAGGAGTATGCAAGTAGGCCGAAATGATGAAACGTTCAGCCTCATATCTGTGGCGTCGCAAGCCACTTCTCGAATCATGGAGTAGATGGCGTGTTTAGTTCCTGTGAATCGTACAATTCCATCTCCCATCTGCAATGCAATCCCCACGCTGTCTCACCGAGTCGGATATTCCTTGGAAGTTTCCTCAGTAACTTGAGTGCTTGTCCTTGCATCCCGATATCTTCCGGCTTTTTCTCTTTAGACATCGGGAGAATTCGCCAGCAAAAATACCCAGCAATCAAGGTTTAGGCTCGGGGAAACCGGGTCATGATCCTTGACGAGATACTTCCAGAAGAGGTAACAAGACAGACGACGGAGGAAAGATGCTCATTTTGAGAGAGTGCTTGATCAGGCAAGATCTCATCATGAAGTATAGAATGTGATGTATCTGCCAAGAGAAAGCTATCTCTTGGTCTGCCCCCAAACTTGGCATCATATATCAGCTTCATCATGATCATGCCCGCCACCATGTCGTGTCGGCCAAATACCAGTACACCCCACGGTGAAGGACGGTTATCGGCCCATCTATCCACGCCCATGACACCTCAGGTAAGGGGGGCATTGACCACGGTGTGGCCATGAGGGCCTTTGTTACTGAGGCTGCCAGGATAACATGTCGTATCCTCAACGAGTTGGGCATCTCCTGGCAGAATTTTTATAAGGGGGCTGATGAGGTTAAAAGCCGCTGTATCCCCCAGGTCTTGGATGGTAATAAAGTCTAGCATCATATCTCAATTCAAGCTCATTATTTCTCTCATACTTCTCTATCACTCACTCACTTACATCAAAATGGAGGTCATCAAGAACAACTCTATTGTCTCAAGCGTCGAGATCGACATCGACACCACCCGCAAAAGTAAACACCCTCACTCCCTCCCAAACCTCAACTCAACTAACATCCCCAGCCGCTGTCAACGCTGCAATTGACATCTTCACAATTGACCAAGGGCATGTCACCCTCCCCAACGACCTCTGCCCTCTCGACGCCCTCTCCAGCATTCTCCGCAGCATCTCCTCAGTCTTCGAGCTCGACGTCAGCGCTGATCTCGACCTAACATGCCGCAACATCCTGCACCGCATCCTCCAATCCATCTTCGACACCAACACCCAATCCGTCCTCGAAGAAGACTCCGAGATCTTTGCCCACCTGAGCTCCAAGCAAAAAGCCCGTATCCTCGCACAAGCCATCGCCGCCTTCACTGTAATCTTCCAGCGCTTGGCTCAGACTGGCGAGAAGGTCACGTATGGTGTTCTGAACCGTGAGGTGCAGCTCTTCACGGAGAGTGATCAGCGCCCATTGATGCAGAGTCTCATTGAGGGCGATGCTGTTTTTGAGAATTGTTCTCGCAAGAGCGACGTTGCTGAAGCTATCCTCTCTGCTATCGACGCAGACGAAGACGCTGCGACTCCTCAGCCCGTTGCTGCAGATGACAAGCACGACTTTATGTTCTCCCCCAGCGCAGCTCAAGACCACAAGAACATGGGCGTTCCGTGGGGCTTCAGCATCATGGCGATCAACTAAACCACATCACGAACTTTTAACTTAACGACTGGCGTTTTTTAAGGGACTCTCCGATTAGCGCGGCGCTCATAAAGTGCCAGGTATTTGCATTATAATAATCAGCGTACTGTAGAATATAACTCAACTCATGGTCTATTTTTCTTTCATCTCTCTCGTCATTACTGAGGTGCTTCCTTGCCCTGGCTTTGAGCTGCGGTCTGGATCTGAATGATCTCTGTCTTTTTCTTCTCAAGCTTCTCTTGTGTCTCCTTGATTGTGTCTTCTAGCCGTGTACTGAGAATATTAGCTTGCGGCATGTAGTGAAGAAGAATACTCACATTTCACTACTGATAAAGTCTAGACGACCCTTGACTGTGTTATCAGCCTCAAACTTGTCTTGCTTGAGCAACACTGGCCCAGCGAGTTTGTAGATTGTCTCTCCCTCTTGTAGTCGCTCAAATTCCTGATCCTCATTAGCCCATGCTCACTGTATCTCAAAACAACACTTACCTGCTGCACACCAAGATTCTCCTGCTTCTGGCCCTCCAACTTCTGTCGCGACGCCACAGCGTTCTGAAGTTCTACTCACAATCAGCATAATTCCCCTTCAAAATGTCCCTAAACATACCGCCTTGAAGCTTCTGAAAGTCTTCAGACAGCGCCTGTAACCGTGCTTGGGGATCAGACATGATGATGTAAAAAGCGGTAAAATATCACTAAGCAGATGAGAAAATGTCCTGCCTATTTCTGATTCGTCTTTTTGGAGCGTCCTTTAGTTGTCGCCTAAATCGCCAAGGCAGAGGTCGAGAAGCTCGAGGTAGAGGGTAAAGGTTGTGCAGCCCCTCTCTGCCCCGCTATAAGCATTGCGCTCAATCAATCCAATCCAACCGTGGATCTTGATGTTTCCCCGCCAATTCAATCCACCACCTACAGCCTGTACTGTACCTGTCCGTCTGTACCTACTGCCTTGCCTTGCTTGTTGCTGCACTGTTGCCTCATCACCGTCCGCCATCTTAATTCTGCTTCAACCTCTCGAGGCTCTGTTTGTTCCCTCCTCGACCCTCTCTTCGAAATCCCCTTACTCCTCTGGGAGCCTCGAGTCTCGTCACCCCCTCCCCCCACGTTCATCGACCCCAAACAACGTCACCATGTCGACCAACTTCCGCGATCGCGCCATCGCAGAGGTGCAGAAGGCGATCACAGCCGACCACAACAAGGAGTACCAAAAAGCCTTCGACCTATACATGTCCTCCATGGAGCTCTGGGTCAAGGCCCTCAAGTGGGAGAAGAACAAGGCCCTCAAAGTCACCATGCAGGAGAAGATGGCGACGTACCTCGACCGCGCAGAGAAGCTCAAGCAATTCCTCGCCGCTGAGAACGAGAGCGCAAACGGCGGCGGCGGAAAGGCCATCATGGGCGCTAACGGCAGCTCGACTGGCAAGGGGAAGCCGCAGGCTGGCGAGGACGACGACAGCAAGAAGTTGCGCAACGCGCTGTCTGGTGCTATTCTCCAGGAGAGGCCCAACGTGCGGTGGGAGGATATCGCTGGTCTCGAGGGTGCGAAGGAGACGCTGAAGGAGGCTGTTGTCCTCCCCATCAAGTTCCCCAGTCTGTTCCAGGGCAAGCGACAGGCGTGGAAGGGTATTCTGCTGTACGGTCCTCCAGGAACGGGTAAAAGTTACCTCGCCAAGGCTGTAGCGACAGAAGCAAACAGTACCTTTTTCAGTATCAGCAGTTCCGACTTGGTCAGCAAATGGATGGGTGAAAGTGAAAGGTACGTTCCCTGCAGTCATTAGGCGCTCTATCTAACCCCTGCAGACTCGTCAAGCTCCTCTTCTCCATGGCGCGCGAAAACAAGCCCTCGGTTATCTTCATCGACGAGATCGATGCCCTGTGCGGCCCAAGAGGTGAAGGCGAATCCGAGGCCTCACGTCGTATAAAGACCGAGATACTTGTTCAGATGGACGGTGTAGGCAACGACAGCAAGGGTATTCTGGTCCTGGGCGCCACCAATATTCCCTGGCAATTAGACGCTGCTATCCGCCGACGTTTCCAGCGCCGTGTGCATATTGGTCTTCCCGACATGAACGGTCGCGCGCGCATGTTCAAGCTAGCCATCGGCGATACTGAGACCTCGCTCCAGGCCAGCGATTACAATGTTCTTGCAGCGAAGTCAGAGGGAATGTCTGGCAGTGATATCGCCAACGTTGTTCAATCCGCTCTCATGCGACCAGTCCGCAAGATTCTACAAGCCACACACTTCAAGCCTGTAAGTTACCCCCTTCACAGCATTCGATCTCGACTAACAAACCCAGGTTATGAAAGACGGCAAGCGCATGTTGACGCCCTGCTCACCAGGCGACCCCGAAAAGATCGAGATGACATACGACGACGTCTCATCCGACGAACTACTTGCACCAGATGTAGCGCTGAAGGATTTCGAGATGGCGCTTGACGATTCGCATCCAACTGTTTCCAAGGATGATATTGCAAGGCAGATTGAGTGGACCAATGAATTTGGAAGCGAGGGCGCATGATAGGGGAGAACAGACAGATATATAAACACAAGGGAGGTAGCGAGTTTACAGGATTATGTCTTAGCATGGCGGCGTCTTGTGGAGTTTTTATTTATCTCGTAGCTTGGCTTGACTTGGGAACATGGTGTGTGGGTAAATGAAATGAATGTTGATATATATACACGATTTTGAGTAAAGGTCCAGGCAGAGCAACCCGAGTGAATGATGATGGTGGGAGAGCTGTACAGATTGGGTTTAGCGTTAGATGCTTGATGATGCTGAAGTGCAGGGTAATTGAAGGACAATTGAAGTGAAGCATCAATGTCAGCCATGTAAAGGCCCAAGGAAAATGAATTGTTGATTAAAGAACTTCTTACAACTTTCTATTTAGTTCAATATACAAGGTAAGGTAGTCAAGATAACCTCTGATCTATGATGGAGTTGCGACTCTGCCCAGAACGCACGTCGAGTTAAGATTTCTTTAGTCCAATAAGCAAACCTGGCTCGATGACCCAGCAAAAAAGGCAGCTTCATAACCAAAAGACAACAACTTTTGGTACATGATGAAGTTGCTTCTTGCAAAGCTAAATACCTTACCTAAACTTTGACTCAGCCAATCCCAAGCTCTTTCGGAAGTTGGCTGGCTGCCTCTAACTCCTGGTAAATCACAGCTTACAGCTTTCATGATGGAGTGCAACCCCCCCAGGTTCATCGGCGTGCCAAGTCAATGCCAGCAAAGGGAATTGTGATTCAAAAAAGCGAAAAAAAGGACCAGGGCAAAGGAGGGTCAGATGAGATGAGGATACAAAAGAATCTTAAGTACCTAAAAACAGCAATCGTCATGAAAAACAAGCTCAACTGCAGAGTAGAGAGAGAGGCTGTCTGTAAACCACTTTAAAGCCATTGCCCCACTATCTTTATCTTATCCATCTTATCGAGCGGTATCCCACGGCAAAAACATAATTTCATCCCATCGCCAACCATCCCACCATCCATGACCACCCAAACGCCATACACATCCCCATGTTCATCGCCTTCAAAAATGCTCGCTCATCACTCCCACGGCGTATCCGCCCTTCACCCTCCCTAACTCGCCACGCCTCCAGCAAAATCACAAGCGAACAACTCGAACCCTCAAACGAACTCTCCCAACGCCTACAAGATACAGGACTATGGCAATGGACTCAGAAAGCCGGCCGCCCCAAAGCGCCTGTAGGCGACAAGCACCGCGCCAACCTCGTCAGCCAAAGTCTCTGCGGTACGATAACCCCTCGATTTCTTGGTTTGAAGCTTATTGTGTAGATGATATTGCTCAATACATCGGCCCCTCGTTCGATCGCCATAAAGGATGCGACATTGTCGATATAAACCCCGGCCCCGGCCTCTGGAGTCGCACTCTCCATGATCTCGTGCAGCCCCGAAAACACATCCTCATGGAACCTGATATTGAGCTATACAGGCCGTTTTTGGGCGACTTCCTCGACAAACCCAACGTCGAAGCCGTTCCCAAAGCCGGTATCCTCTGGAAAGACCTAACCTCCATCCTCGAATCCCTCCCTCACCAAACCGCCCGCGATCCCGCCGCCGAGCCCGAACGCAACGACACACTCCTCGTCAACGTCAACCTGTGCTACTGCCCACCGAAGAAGTACCAATCATTCGAGTGCGTAAGCACAATGGTTCTCTACCAGCTCATGTCCAGCATCCGCACCGCCTCGCTCTTCCAGCAATACGGTCTCGTGCGCATGCTAGTATGGATCTCCGACGACGGCAAACGGCGCCTCCTCCCACGAAGTGCCATCCGTCGAAAACGCAGCGCCTTTGAAGCAGAGCTCTCCCTCGAATGGCTCCATGAAATCTGTGGCCATGACGTCGAGGTCGAAGATCGTTATGAGCTCCGCGATGAGTGGATCAACATGGAGTCGGGGTACAACTGCCTCGAGCGCATGAAGAAAGCTGGATTGACGATGCCCAAGGGCCGCGAGACGATCATGTACAAGAATCTCAGCGCCAACCGAAAAGTCGCCGGCAAGAAGCTCGCAGGCGTTCATCCACCCCGACATATGCGACCTTTCCGCGAAGAACTCGAAGGTTTAGAAACAGCATTCAAAGAGGACAGCGCCTCAGAGGCATCCAGACGCTTAAAAATGCTGCGCTACCGCGAAAAATACGACGCAGCGGATTCGCAGCTCTTCCTCGAACTCCTCCAGCAGCAGGAGCTCCTCAACAAGCTCTGGAAAAAGTCACCCAAGGAATTCCGCGCCGCCGAAGCAGAATTCAACGCCCGTCTCGACGTCGTCAAGAAAAACACACGGAAAGAATGGCTCATGGTCCGCGATAACTACCACCTCTTCCGTCAAGAAACTCCAACTCTATACTGGGACCGTCGCCCCTTTGAGCCTCTCGCCGCACGCGCCGATGAATTCTATCCCCGCATGCCCTGCGCTCTGCTCGACCTGCAGCCCAAGGCCATGAATAAGTACACACGGCAGCACGGCCCGACTTCGCGAAACGGTACCATCTCAGATACCATGCTCCGCTACTGGTTCCAGCACATGCTTGCACCAATAACGAGCTCAATGGACGGCGTTTGGCCTGGCTTTGGCGACTGTGCAGCTGATATCAAATCGCTTCGTGATCCCAAGCTCGGCGGATCTCCTCTCTCAGGACATGGAGAGTTGGTAGCGCGCTGTGTTACGCAGGATCAATGGGCGGATATAATCAAGGCATATCTGGAGTGGCCGTTTGCTCCAGAGTATACTACGCTTGTGGGGAGGTTGATGGATGATTATGACATTGACCCACCTCAAGAAGACGAGTCCAAGGGTTCCTCCATGGGCGGTGTTATATGAATTGTACGAATACAGCGACACATAAAATATTTTACATGTACCATAGACAAAATAGAAGTGTATATCATGATAATTGATACAATGGACTGAGAACTCATTCTGAGCTGTAACTTATGTACTGTACTTGACTTAGATGCCATAAACCCCGGTCGTTGTCCGTAGAGCAAAACGACATGCATCAAAAATAAAACCACGCCAAAACGCCATCGCCTACCAAATCAAGGCCAACTCCACACAATGATGTATCATATCTTCAACTTGCTCCACGTCTTCTCGATAGACGGATCCTTGAGCGCATCGTCAACCCACCCCATCTTATCCCTATCATCCGCAATGACCCTGCCGTACTCCAACAACAACCGCAGCACATAGATCTGCATGTCCTCTTTTCTGAGTACTTTATTCGCCCACTCTTTGCCCTCGAGCGCAATTCGCTGCGCAGCTTTATCGTGACCGCTTGTTTCGCCGTACCCTCTGAAATACTCCATTATGCCGTAAAAGTCCTGGAATCTGTTGTCCATGGGGACGAAGTGCACCCACGGCACGAGACGGCTGTCGTGCCATTCTCTGAAGAGGGTTGCTTTTATGGGGAGGGATGTCGAGTTGAGGAAGCCGAGGTAACGACCTGAGAAAGAGTTTCCGTCGATATCGGGAACGTATTTGTAGTCGAACTGCTCGTGCATGTCCATGCCGTCAACCTTGGCGAAGTAGTGATCCGTGTACCAGCACCGTCCGTCATCTTCAGAGGGTGAGCACATGAGATCCACGAAGCCTACTTCAGACCACTCGCCGACCCACTCCCCAAGACGACCATCAGCTTGCGCGTGAAGATGATACTTCTCCGAAGGAAGGACGAAATTCTCAGGCTTCTCCTTACCGTGCTCAACAGCCGAGACCTTTGTCTGGTTGAGCATCGAGACAAAGCGATGACGGTGAAAACCACGCCAATTCTCAGGCTTATTCTTGCCTCCCGTCGCGACGCCACGCCAGACCACAGTATTTCCCTTATTCTGCCACTCCACATCATTATCCTCACCGCCCGTGAAGCGATCCTCTCCCTTCCAGTAAATCGGCGGCGGGAGCAGAATTTCGTTGTTGATGGCGAGTTTCGAGCCGCCAAACATAGGAAACAGGACTTTTGTAGAAGAAACTGAGATTGGGTTGATCAAAAGACCGTTTAGGCCTTGGAGGTCGGGTTGGTGGCAGATTTCGCTCGATAGTGTAAAATTGGAGACGTAGCCTGCGAAAGAGTGCTTCTCGGCGTTGGAGATGTCGATTTCGGGGGGGTGGTTGAAGGATTCTTTTAGAGGCGCTTGGCGGGCTGGACTGTCTGGGGGACATCCTCGACGGGCAATTGGCCAGTATGGGCCTGTGTCTGTTAGCAAACGCCATGGTAAAAGTCTCTGTCTGACGTACTAGTCTTTTCCCATCGCTTGAAAGGAATTCTGACGTCCCTGTCATGTCGTCCAGCAGTAGGAAGCTTCTGAAACTCTGAGACAACCTCCTTCGCAGGCCATAGACTCCGCGACGCAGCGCCCTTGGTCATGTATCCATCAATATCCTCCCACGGCACCACAAGACGGGGTTCGTCCATCGCATTCAACGGCATATCCAGATCAGGAACCATATGTTCAATAGAGCGAATCATATCAAGCCAAATCAACGTCCAGAACCAATCACTCGTTGAATTGGCTTTACCGTTTCGAATGTGGATCGACATCTCAAAGCTGTACGCCTCTTTTCGGATGATAGGTTGGGGAACGCCCCAAAACGGGTCGATATCGTGGTAAACCTGATCCCAGAACTCCTCCACCACAATGGCGTTGTTCTGCTTGGCGAAGTCCCACCATTTGTCGAAACCTGGCGGGGGATGACGACCACGGCGTTTACGGTACGCTTGGGCTGCTTCTTCGAGGGTATGCGATTCTCTGGAGAGGAGATCTTTGTATCGTTTTCCGCCGTCGTTGATGAGCTTGTCAATCGGATGAGCGCCCTGCACGGGTTTATTTGAGAACTTTATAAGTTAGCACGTGTCACCAAGCTCGCAGGCTTAAAACATACAGGTTGCTCTGCTGCCTTCACAGGAAACGAATCAGCGCCCTCAGCAGCAGCAGGTTGTGATTTCTGTATCGGTAGCAGAGACGGCGCAGGAGAGCGATTGCTAAAGGACCAGAACGCAAAGAGGACGAGAGCAGCGAGGGCGCCGAATCGAATGAAGGAGGAGCTGCGCCGCGTCCTGAACCCAGGCGCAAGCATCTTGGGCATGTCGTCGGTATTCGACAGTGAAATGATCGTAGCCGATTACGGCGCAGAAATCTGACGCCAGCGACAGAAATCGAAATGCGCAGGGTTTTTGAGGGCGAAAAGGGATGACGAATGCGGTAGTGGAAGAGAAAGAGGTGGTCGATCGCGGGGCAGGGCGACGGTTTATTTTTGGTGAGACTAGTCGACGAAGATAAAAAAAAAGAAAACGTCGAAGATAGTGAAAGCAGTCGCTCTTTTCAACACATGATTAATCGATCTGTGAGTGAGTATGGCCGTTCGGGAACGGAAGATGCCAAGTCGTTCGTTTTGGGTTATGTATGTATGTATATCTGCAGTGTGCCCGTTCAAACGTACTGTAACGTGGGGAGGGTGGGTTTAAAGTGTTTGTAGAGACTGGACAGACAAGGATTGTCAAAACAAAAAAGGGGGTTTATCTTGAAGATATCCACCGAGTCAATGTGAGGTTTTTTTCTAGTCGTGGAAGAGAGAGTGAGAGAGGTTTTAGGAGAATGCAAGAGAAACAAAGGAACAAGCACGAATCGCTGGAATGGAATGAGGGAGGGAGTTTAGTTAGGATTGAAAGGAGCTTGTGCAAGCAAGTCAATTTGCGTGCGATGAATCTCAAATAGCAAAGCAGGGAACAGCTCCAGCTTCAGACTAGCCCAACCTAAAATGTGGGATCTCACCAATTTAGCTGCCGTGGTACTTCCCACTCTGTAATAAATCTGCAGGAGATGGAGGTACAACGACTCAGGGGCTTGGACGGGCGATTTTGGAGTAGGGGACGTTTCTGTGGGTCTCTCTGCATCGGGGGTTCTTAATTTTTCCCTTTGCTACAGGGGGAGTTAGGTGCTGTAGGCGCTGGAAAGTCCACATTATGTGTTGCATCTTGGGATTAAACTTGGATAAATCAGGGGTCGATCAGACGCTTTACACGCGTCATGTAGTATTCTACGGTGGCACTGTTTTTTCCTTTACAGAAGGTAGGTACTTTTTGAGATTCATCTGACGGGAAACGTGTTTGGTGTCTCAGAGAGAAAGTAGCCAATCTCATTGCTAGAGTATGTATCGGTTAGACAAGTTCAAGGGAGGACAGTGTTCCTCTTTTTTTTGCAACGTCGCCTGTGATGAAAGGACAAGGCGGGTTGATGTGAGTTGCACAGTTTCATTGGGAGGTGATCCATGAGGGGGACGCGTGTCAGAGCTGTTTCTGATTACAGGTACAGGGATTCTCTCATCAACTTGCAACTTGGACAATAGTCATGGCGATGAATATTAATGATCATTCCTCACCGTAAAAATAGGTATTTAATGAGCATGTCCACTTCTAGCTTCAAGTTACAATCCAAAGTCCCACTGGATTATCATACTGCAAGGTTCACAACGGACGACGTTTCGATAGCCAAGCTTTTTTTTTGTGTTTCTCCAAATAGTTTGTTTAATTTCAGCCGCACAGAATCGATCTAATCCCATCACTCCCGACGGCGCATGCAGCGGTTTGAATTGAGCCCCTGAACGGTGTGGCTGCTAGTCTCCGCTCCCGGGCACGCGATCTCTACCAAAGATCCATGGATGAATTGAATATTGAATGAGATCAAGTGGATATCGAATTTGCCTGTGTTTGTTTACATGCCGTCAGGAGGGTCATTGCTGGAGAGTGTTTGTTGATCATCGCTGAATGTTTGGCTATCACAATCCCACTGGAACACCACCAAATTGGCAAACACTGGAGTCACTGTTTGCAACACAGATCTGCAAAACAGAGACAGGTTCACGGGATCTTGCGCCTGAATCACAAATAGAACCAGACCTCGAAGCTGACGTCTTGGCACGACTCACCCTCAGGCGGACTACCGGTTCGTTAGCACAAGAATACCGGTAGTCAAGGTCAGCCCCATCTCGTAAAACCAGCAATTCGATACATTCCTGCATCTCGAATTCTCTCAGGGTTATCAAGATGCTAAGCTTTTTCCAGTGGAGAACGCATCCGAAACAAACGAGAGTCTAAAAACCCCGATGTCATTGAATACGAGCTGTCATGGAATTTTCCATATGGATAGTCAGCTGATCTAGACTTCTGAGTCAGCCTACGTCAGTCCTCTTCATTCCATACCAATTGTTCTTTTCCGTATATTCACGATCTGTGTATGATGTGACCATGTCCATTGGCTCGCCTGGGTTGGAGAATATCGCGAATGACCTCGGTGTTTCTCGTCCTACCCCAATCTGCTGCTTGCTTATCCGGTCGGCTCACTTTGTCCAACAGAGTGATCTGTCAACTTCGCCAATAATTGCCAGAATAT
The DNA here is from genome assembly GCF_013396195.1 of Fusarium tjaetaba. NCBI lineage: Eukaryota > Fungi > Ascomycota > Sordariomycetes > Hypocreales > Nectriaceae > Fusarium > Fusarium tjaetaba. Next base: position 25,189 of record NW_023501398.1, on the reverse strand, counting down.
TAAATCCCTCTGTGGCCTGCCGTATCCGTCTCGAGATCCGCGTTCCGTCATGTGAGGTTCTTTTCTGTGTCGCCAAGGCCGGACAATCCCTTCACTTCTGAATCCCCGAGTTTTTGACTGAGTATGCGAGTTGGCGGCCTGTCGAGAACAAAGCGTCGAGATCATCGACAGCTTCAGTGAGAATTGCTAGTGGGGTAAAAGGTGCGGCTCCGGAGCTTCCCCAGCTCAAGGAAATAAACCGGTCTCACTCAATGACGGTTGACATCAAGTCCTCTCGAATCTTCCTCGTCGGCGTAAAATCGGTCTACGACCTTTCGTCGTCTTGCGTAAAAAGTTCCATCTCAGCCGGGTCACGTCGGTCCAATTCTGGGTCATTGATAACAAGCCCCAACCATGAGAACAAATTTGCGGGCGCTGGAGCGTGGGACGCAGAGACACAGCAAACTCCAGAAAGCTAGTAACTTAGGGGAAAGTTGCAGAGACAGCTAGTAACTTAGGGGAAGGCAGACCCGCGACTCTTATGCGCCGACTCCTCCGTCGAAAACACAGCTAGTAACTTAGGGGTAAAGAGTGCCGACCACGACCATGGCATGCGCCAGAGGTATTACCTAACATTACATAAGATCAATAGAGGCTATCTACGGCTGTGAGCGGTGCATCCCACGTCCCATGGCCGCCGGCAAACACAGCAGAGATGATGTGAATGAAGATGATGTCTGATGAGAAGATGTAGAGGTATTGGACAAGGCGAAAAACATAGGATATATATCGTCGGCACTTGACGCAAAGTGGAGGAGACGTGCTCGAATTGGGGAATCGGGGATTTTGGAGCAGACGGGAATTGAATGGACACATAGTGAGGGAAAAACTGGAGAAGATGTGCGTAAGAGAAACCCAGATGAGCGGGACCAACAGAATCACAGCATCTGTATCTGTCATTCGAAAGGGCTGTCTTATGACCCTTGACATGTGCCAGTCACCAGTGGCAGGCTGTTGATAACCTTTGGAGAGTGTAAGAGAAACCCCCGCGCCCGCCCGAAGCCGACGCTATTACCTTATCCATATTCAATTGTCTTGGGGAGATGGAGGGAGACAATAGGTGTCTGTGCCGCCGGCCGATTGCAGCCATGAGAGGGTTCAAAGAGGCCGAGAGAGGATGAGAAATGTCATTGACCCTCCGAATACAAATGGAGGCTTCTTCCCATATCTTTCTACTACTCAATCTCTTCTCAAACTCAACTCAACTCTACTCAACCCATCTTCACTTCTTCACTTCTTATCTTCACTTCATTTCCCCTTATCTTATCACTACGTCACCCCCCACATTCCGCCCATCATGAACACCGGTCTCGTCAACAGCCGCTTCCTCTCCAAGCCCGATGAAGTCGGCATCGTCGCCGTCGGTTTCTCCGGCGGCCAGCCCAAGGCCGGCGTCGACATCGGTCCCGCCGCCCTCATCGAGTCCGGCCTCCTCACCGAGATCCGCGACGAGCTCGGCTACAAGCTCTTCGGCGACGAGTCCGTCCAGCAGTTCGAGGACCTCGTCCCCGAGTCTGACCCTGACTACCGCGGCATGAAGAAGGCCCGTCACGCATCCGCCGTCACCCGCAAGATCGCTTCGCACACATACGAGCACTCGCGCGAGGGTCGCATGACGCTTACGCTCGGCGGTGATCACAGTATTGCGATTGGTACTATTGCTGGTACTGCCAAGGCTACGCGGGAGAGGCTGAACCGTGAGATTGCTGTTATCTGGGTTGATGCGCACGCGGACATCAACACTCCTGAGAGCAGTGATAGCGGAAACATTCACGGCATGCCTGTTGCTTTCCTGACTGGTCTTGCCAAGGAGGATAAAGAGGAGTACTTTGGCTGGCTCGAGGATGACATGCGCTTGAGCGTCAAGAAGCTCGTCTACATTGGTCTTCGATCCGTTGATATCGGCGAGAAGAAGATTCTCCGTGAGCACGGCATCAAGGCTTTCAGCATGCACGATGTCGACCGGTAAGCCTTTGACTTCTGCGCTCATGAGCTTTACTAACCTTTGCAGACATGGTATCGGCCGCGTTGTCGAGATGGCCCTCGCTCACATCGGAAACGACACCCCCATCCATCTATCCTTCGACGTTGATGCCCTCGACCCCATGTGGGCGCCCAGCACCGGCACACCCGTCCGCGGCGGACTGACTCTGCGCGAGGGAGACTTCATCTGCGAGAGCGTGCACGAGACAGGAAACCTCGTCGCCATTGATCTCGTCGAGGTGAACCCTCAGCTCGCAGATGGCAAGCAAGCGGAGCAGAACACAATCCACGCTGGATGTTCACTGGTGCGGTGTGCTCTTGGCGAGACTCTTTTGTAAAATGTTGAATTAGGGAGGGTGGTGTTTTGTGAGATGATTGATGATATCCTTGAGTTGAATGGGTCGGTGCATATGCATTAGGTATTCTACATAACATACAAGCGCTGGCTGCGCTGCGAGATCGCTCTCGAAATAAAATGTCTTTTTTCTTTCCTCGGGACTTGATGAAACCATCGGCACGTTCGGGACTGAAACGTAATAAATAATTTCTCCGATCTTCTGATCAATCGTAAAGAAATCATCTTAAAGGCTGGAAAATGGATCTTGTCTTTTGACGTGTAACCATTCAGAAGCCATCGCAGCGTCATCGTCCCCTGTTGCGTCGCATCCCCAGCCACCAACCAACCCCCTCTATCCGAAGCCTCACCCAAAAACGCTTTGTTGCAATTTCACACTTGACCTCAATTGGATGCAACCATTTTCATCCCCTGTCTTGTTGACTTTTGTTCTTTTTTGCTTCTCTTCTTCTTGAGTATCAAAAACACCAACAACATTAATCGCTGTCGTGTGATTAATACCTGATAAGAGGCCTCAATTGGCACCTCTTGGCATATCGACCCGACGTCAGATCCCCAGCCAACACAGCACAATCTCCACACCTAAAGTTCCCGACCCAACTGGAACGCGCAGAAAAAACACCGACGACGAGAGATTTAAACGCGTGAGGCATCAACGCAGCAGCTTCGATTTTGAGGCATCCAAACTATCCTTCACGATTTGAGGTTCCCCTTCGAGGCGACGCTGGGCAATCAACTGGTCGCCGATCGGCGGGGCTTGTTCTGCGACGTGGCAGTCTTTGCGGGAAGACACAATCAGCGACGCGTGATTCCTAGGCTTTCGACGATTTATACTATATCTTGACGACGACCTCGACGACATATTGAGCGTGTTATATTCACTCTTGGTTGATACAGACGAAATGGTCGCGAAATCAACGGTTACCGGTTTGACCGGCACGACAGGATGGACGGGAACGAGCTTCACACGATCGTCAATGACTTACGATGGTCCTCCGCCGTCTACACATGTTCGAACTTACAACTGGCCTCCTTGGCAATTGAATTTCTGGATCTTTGTTATCCTCCTTGCATCGACGAGCATCATTGGCGTGTTTGCGACATTTATACAGATCCAGACTCAACTTGAGCTTGGAATTCCATGGTACGTCCCCCATTGCACTGCCTATCGAGAGATGGTTTGTTAATGCCTTCAGGTACTTCCCCTACTTTATCACCGTCGGCTCTCTCTCCATTATCTTTATTCTCGGTATCTTCTGGCTCATCGCCCAACGCCGCCTCCTCCCCGCCATCGTAATGGTCGGCGGCTTCATGTTCTTCATACTCTGGATCGTGGGCCTCGTCGTCGTAGCGATACAGTTATTTGGACCCGATGGATCCATCCAGAGCGTGTGCGATGTACAAGTCTTTGGAAGGAATCCCAAGGGTACGAGCATGGCGACGATGGCGTGGCTTCAACAACGAAACATCTGTACGTTTTTCATGTCTCACCTTCAGGGTCAAGTTTCATCATTGCTAACTTGTGCAGGTCAATCATGGCAGCTTGTCTTTGCGATGGCTCTTACTGGTACTGTCTTCTTCGTCTGGGTTATGATCATGGCATACCAAGTCTTTGTCAACTCATAACCGACCACTGAGGGAAATACAGAGAGGGTGGGATAATTGAATTAATGACGAAGTTATGAAGCATGGCATGACGCCTGGAGTTGCATGATTGTTATAATATGTTTGTTTGCATTGGATGGAGTTGGATTGAACAGAACAGAACATTGGTGCATTTACAGGCATTCTATTGGATAGTATAGAGGAGAAGATTAATTAGCACTACATAGGCATATCGTCAAATGACCTCGAAGGGATCATCATATGTTGGCTCCCCACTGGGAGAAATAATACTTCTGACGATAAATCAGGGTGCCAGATTAAACTGGTCCTAAAGCTCTACTAAAGTATACTAAACTTAATTCACTGGTGCGGCTTGTGTCACGGTCAATGTCAGAGTATGATAGTACGGAGAAAATAATGACTATTGCTTTTGCTTTTGTTGGTAACGCCAACCCTACCAGTTACTACATGTTTTCTTCTGCATCTTATGTTTCCAAATTCCCGTTTGCTTTCCTCATCCAACTCAAGCAGCGGTCTCCTGCTGCTTACCGTTGCCCGTGAGCTGAAGATGGTATGCGTGGATAATAGAATCCGCATCGTCGATAGCAAGTGGTCGGATCTAAAAGACATTGTTGTTAGCTAAATCTACTCTGGTCGAGTGAGGGGATGTGGTTGCTCACGTCGGCCAGTTGCTTGATCTTGGCAGTGCTATAACGGATATGTCAGCTTCAACTCCTTCAATGTTCTTCTTTAATTCGTCGACTTACACTTCCTTGATTTGGGCGTCGGTCTCGAAGCCACCGGGTCCGTCCAGGCCGAGTTGGGTACTAACAGGTATTAGTGGCGCTCAATTAATGAACCCCCACACTAGTGCTGAGGCACTGATATGGGTTGGAGGGGTAGGGAAAAAACGAACATTCTGCCCTTGACCGCGTTCCATCCGGTAATTCTTGAGGTAATGTTAACGTAGCGAGTCACTATAATCGTCAGCTGTCTCCTGCTTGAGACTTCAAGAAGAAAAGAATATAAATCGTACATCCGAATAGCGCAGGGTCGATGATCTATTCCTTGTTAGCGACTAGCCGTATTGGCAGCTATCCTGGATCGTTTGTACTTACCTCGTAAGTAGAGGGATTCGCCAGAATAGCCTTGGCGTGGATACCAGCCTTGTGCGTGAAGGCACAGAAGCCTGTGAAGGGTCAGTCCTGGTCTCACTCGATCGACGCTTTTGACAACTTACCTGTAACGGGGTTGTTGAATGGAATGTTGATCTCGACAACACTCGCAACGTACTCCTCGATATCTTTCAAGCGAGGAAGATCAAATGTTGCCTTGGTATACTCTGGCGCACTTACGACCATGCGAGCCATCAAAGCGCCACTTGAAGGTATCGGTAAGTGTTCTCCACTATGAAGGGTTGAGATATACATACAGAGGGGTAATGCCGTTTCCTGTCAAAGTCTCGAGTCAGCACAATTTTCAATGAGCCAGGGATTCAAGCACTCACGCTCTCCGATACCTAGCACAGACGTGTCCACGTGTGTGGCTCCTCCTGTGGTTGATTTAGCTGATGTTTACATAACGATGCCAAGGACAGGACTACCTTCGAGGGCAGTGACAGCGTTCCTGAAGAGATTGTCAGCCAGCATTCATTACTCAATCTTGGGAGTATCTTACGCGACTGAGCAGCCAGTATCGTCATGGAAGTGGCATTCTTTAGACTTGTTAGCAAAGTATTCATCATAAGAAGCAACTTGTAGACTGCAGAAGAGGGATTGACAAGGAGTGTGAGTAAAGAAGCCGTCGGGTTTAAATACGCACCAATGTCGCAGCCCACGACACCTAGAACACGTTAGCATATTTATTTCTCGGTCCTTGCTCGCAGAACCTTACCTCGGAGCGTGCGGACGAGGTCATAGACCATTCGGGGAGTAGCTCCTCCGACCTGGACAAGGACGCCAAAATTAGCTTCATGCGGTTCACAAAGATGACGGAAAATACGGATGCCCTACAGTGTCGGCGATACCAACGCGGTTCACGCCTGCCTTATCCCTGTAGAGAAGGTCAACATATATCGTCGTGCTACTTGCGTTATCCAACGTACACGGCCTGGTAAAGGGCAAGGATATCGACGAGGTCGGATCGGAAACTGTCCTCGGAACTGAATCGCACCTCAACTCCCTTGCTATTGCGGTTGTTAGGAACTGGTGTGTCTAAAACTTGTGCAGATTGCAAGAACTTACGACTTGACGTATTCAATGACTTCGAGTGCGCTGAGAAGTTCAGTCAGTACAACAATGCCATCCGCTGGTGTCAGGAAAGGGCACATGCGTTTGCTTGATCATGGCCATGGATTTTCCATGGCTGTACTCGCGGAGGAAGGATGAAGTGCCGATAACGAGATCTACACCGTCAACTCCGCATTCCTGATAATGTCAGTTGAACGACCGTACGTCTGCAGATATCGTTTATGAGACTGGCTTACCACTGCGCGCTTGGCATCTTCCATGTTGCATCGAACGTGTGTCAAGATCTTGGCCTATTGTAGAATGTGAGCAATGATGTCAGATGGTTCTGCACCACAGAAGAGCGGCCTCACCTTGAGTCCAAGCGAGCAAATGTACTTGCAGTCGTCGTATGAGGCTTGGGAGCTCACAGGGCTCGTAAGCTCAATATACTGGCATCCAAACTCACTGTAGTCCGTTAAAATGTTTTCACGAAAAGGTCCGGCGTCGTGAACAGAACGGCTTGGCGGGGGGTGTCTTACGAGAGCATGGTTGCGATCTTGACCTTGTGCTCACGAGTGAAGAAGGCATTGGCGAATTGCTCTCCCTCGCGCAGAGTTGACTCAATAATCTGGTATCGCTGTGTGTTGCTCAGGTAGTCCTGGACCTGGCTGTAAGGCGAGGACGACGGTAAGTTGGCCTTCGAGGCCGGGTGCGGGGCGGGAGCCGCGGCTGAATCGTTGTCGGTGCCGCACATGGTGCCAGACTGTGTAATTGGAGAGAGATTCGGGTGGACTTTCTTTCGGTATCGTTGCCAGGTAGAAAAGCGATGTCGCGAACAGGATAGTCGTCGTAGAATGCTAAGAGTGAAGAGGTGAAGTTCGAGGTTGGTGACCACTAGAAATGTTTACCAAAGTCAAGGTCCTAATTCGGTGCGCGGGGCATCAAGTTAGGGTGGGGACCCCGGAATCGCCAATTGAACCAATCAGAGGAATCCTGTTCGCCAAACTTTTACGCGCAATGACACATACAGAAGCCTTAACCCACTATCCCTCGCTCCGACTTCGCTTCAGTGGTCTAGCACTTGACGGATGACGCCTGAGCAAGAGCTGTGGTGCTGACTAACCGGGCTTGGGCGCGAGTCATATGTACCCGCACAACCGGTGCGTTTAGGGTCACGTGTTTTATGCACAACCGGCAGTGTTAGTCTCCTGGGCGTGGGCTCCCTCTATTTCGCTGCAGAACTACGGATAGGTACCTAAGTAATGCCTTAGAAGTTAGGACAAAGATCATGAGCTTTCTTCCCCCCCTTGGCTCCCTCAATCTGCAAGCTAACTGAGAGAGGCTCTGGACCCTTTGACCCCCGACGTTTTGCTCGATCCTCATTAGCCCTCTTGTTATCTTTTCAGCTCCTATTGCACGGCGGTGTCACTAGCTCAGCCTTCACGTACAGGCCTCAACCAAGGTTCAATTACCCCTCCCTCACCAGGAAAGCATCGCGGCAATCAGCCAAGAAGCTTTCCGTCTTTGAAACAGCCATGATGAAATACCCAGAGTCATATACCGGAATTAGAATCAGCATCCGGCAATACGTGCCGTGAGACTGCGAGCCGGGTCGTAAGTCAGGTCTCAGGGTCTGGAGTGACGTAGGCTGAACCCCTGTAAAGTGAGGGATGACGAAAGAGGGGGGCATGCAGATGTTGGCACTTTGGTGAGATCTAATGGATCTGCCGGTTTAATTTCTCCATTCTGTAAATGAGACTTGAACAAAGTTGGAAATGGTTCGTTATCATTAGCCGTGGGTTGAGAGGTATAAGAAGGACGGAATGTCGCTGCTGCATTGAGTTCTTTATCACATCAAACTACTTCACTTACATCTACAAACCCAAATCAACATCCTTAACTCACAATGGATTTCATCAAGAACGCTGTGTCTGGTGCCTCCAAGTCTGGTGATGCCTCCAAGACCGACTCCAAGACCGACTCCAACAACCAGGAGGACTACGTCGATAAGGGTACATTCCCTTCAAATGCCTCATGGACCTTGACAGTTCACTGACATTCACAGGTGTTGATTTCCTCAACAAGAAGGGTGGCTTCAACATCTCCCGCGACAACCAGGAGAAGGCCACCGACTTTGCCCGCAGCCAGTACGAGAAGCAGACTGGGTAAGTGGCGTTTGACATCCATAGTGGCTTGACCTGTGGCTAACAATACTCCAGCAACAAGGTCGACCCCAAGATCTCTAACTAGAGAGAGGGATAATGTTTAATGATGGAAGCTCAAATAGTGAGCATGAATTAATATGACATAATTACTCCAATTCAATTCGACGGGTCCAAAGTGACATCAAGGTTGACGTGAATCACTGCCAATGAGCATCGTAGATCCAACTCCTGCGAATCATCCATCAATCCACAAAATAAACGAGTTGGATCTGAAGGATTGTTTCACTTCGATACGAATTGCTTACTCGCTTAGGAATTTAGTTCTCTTCTCCAACTCAAACCCTTGTTTCAACCTGCGATCTAACGATCAGAAGCAAGTTTACTGTCTCAGGCTGAAGCAAAAGTGTAAACCACCTCGTATTTTTGCATCCATGACGAGGCTTTGCTGTGAAATCGAGTATCGCTGTCATTGGATTCTAGACTCCAACGCATAAAGCGCTGGCAGGTTGTCCCAAGCAACGAGCCAAGCTTCAATTCGACCACATGGATTAGCCCCGCTATTTCCCCTCCAACCGCCGCTAAACAACCAGCGCAGGGGAGCGATACAGATTGTGATTGGCTGGGCAGATACACCATCAACGGCGCCCTGAAGGGATAGACTTTAGCGCAGTCAGGTTTTCTCTTTAGTGAGAGCTTATGGCGGGCGATGCCCAGAAAGACAAAACATTCAGCATCCCCATTCAATACCCGACAATCTCCATCCACATTCGCATCTGCATCAATCACAATCCACCAGCACAGCACACCACAGCTGCCTCGCATAGCGGTCGCCGCAATGCATCATGGCCAACGATGAGCGAGAAAACAGCCAGAGCCCAAAGGCTCAGGCTCCCAGCCCAAGCCCGAGTCCAAGCGGCACCAGAGACGGGTCGCGTCCACAGACGGCCCATCGCGTCTCACACACCGGCAGCGATGATCTCGACACCACTGAGACATCAGAGATGACTGACGATACAGCCGCCGACACGTCGCAAGCCCAGCCAACAAACCCAACCACAGCGACATCTCCACACGACATTGCGATAACCGTTGATGATACGCACGCAAAATCTCAGACCCGGACAATTCCCCAGAGCACCAGCAATCCCCCCACAAGCCACGAAGACTCGATGCTGCATTTGCCTGGTCACTCTGCCCCTGAAACCAGCTACTTCGACCCTATTTCCGTCGATGTCACACGGGGACATGACGATTCTTTGACTGAGGAGGACGTTAGACGCCACCTGAGAGACGTGGAGTCTAGCTTCTTGCCCGCCTTGTCGCCCATTCCAACTGCATCCACGAACCAGGAGGGCGGCGTCGACGACACGTACCAATTCGACTCCCCGACAAAAAAGCCTGCGCCTGCTCCCCAACCTCTACAGCGACATCAGGAAGAAGAGGAGGATCACGATGTAACTGTCGCGAGCACGAATACTTCCGGCTTTGAGAACTTTTCGTCACCGACTGCTGCTGCAACACGAAGAACTATTTCGCGCGCCGTTAGCATGGCGAGTCAGCCTGACAATCGCAACACAAGCTACGACGAGAGCGAAAAGGACGACACGGAACAGGAGAGCTCACAGGTATCTAGCGCTGGCGATAACGAGGCCCCTTTATCGAGAACACATTCCTTGTCCGAAAAAGTCGATGCGGGCAGCACCCCTGGTCAATCGCTTCGAAGCCGACGACCAAAATATCTGCGCAGTCGTTTTGGAAGCCAGCGATCGTCGACATCCTCATTTGCTACGAACCCCGAGTCTCATGAAGGCAGTGACATGACCGTTGGTTTTGGTACCGATTACGCTTTACAGTCTGGCGGTGCAGTCCCCGCCATTGGATTACTACGAAATCCCAGCAATCCGATGCTACGATCCATCAGCATAGGGAGCATGGGTAGTGTTGGATCGGCGTTCGGCGCTGAGGATTACACTGATACTTCATTACCGCAACTCGAACCGCTGCACGAAGTCGATAGTCCCGAACGGCAGCGACAGGATTTGCTAGAGACACCGAAGCCCTCTAAGGAAGGGTTCACGACAGCGCCTACAGATACGGTCATCGCACGGCATGTTAGAAACGTCCAGGTACCCGAATCTTTGGCCAAGGAGTACAAGTACAAGGGTGGACTCGAAACACCCCGGAAACATTCCTCAATCACCATGGGTTCCGTCAATACCGCCCGATCGGGCAAGAACTTGACGCTCAAAGAGCAGAGCAGCACAATTGAGAGGCTGTCAAAGGAAAACTTCGATCTCAAGCTCAAAGTTATGTTCTTGAGCGATCGTCTTGACAAGCTGTCTGAAGAGGGTATCAAGGAAATGATCTCGGAAAACGTCGACCTTAAGACTGGTCTTGCGGTACTGCAACGTGACAACAAGGTTTTGCGGAGGCGGGTCAAGGAATTGGAGAAGCAAGTCCGAGATGAGGGAGAGCGTCCAAGCACAGCGCACAGTGGTGCATCATCGACAGACCAAACGGCCCGAATGGGAGATGAGGAGCGAGAGGAAGAGCTCATCTTTTTGCGGGAGCGGGTTGAGGAGTATGCCACTGAGATTGAGCGCCTACGGTCCGAAAGTTTAACCAAAGAGAATGAGCGACGAAAGTTTGCGGATATCGTCAGATCTCTTGGGGAGCGAAATAGCGGAAACATGGAGCGAGAAGAAGAGGCCGATGTGTGGAAGGACCTTCTGGAGCAAGAGACTGCGCGCAGAGAACAAGCCGATGACGAGAATAAGAGACTACGGGAGGAGGTGTTCAAGCTAAAGCAGGACATGTCTAGCTTGACTAGCGGGGGAGGCTTGCACCACACGACAAACATTTACAACATCACAAAGAAACATCGCGACGGTAATGTATCGCCAGGTCGACCTGTCTCTGGCCTCTCAGGCGACATGGAGAGTTCGAATGGCAATTTCAGTGCAGCGACCACACTCGTTGACGAACTACGTCGCGAGAGTGAGCAGCTCCGTCATGAGAATGCCGAATTGAGACGCGAGGTTGGTGCGCAGACATCCATGCTGACTTCAAGGAACCGCGAAAAGGAGCGCCTCTACCAGGAGATTGAGGATCTCAAGATGGCTCAGCGACGAGGTCGGCCTGCCCCCTCAACAATTGATAGCCTGCTCGAGCGATCGGCTTCACAGGTTGGTGGTATGGAGAGACCACAATCGCGGGGTAGCATGAAGACACGGACGCAGATTGAGGAGGAAGCCGACCGTGAAGAATTCGAGAACAAGATGAACGAGATGCGCGACAAACTCAGCGAGGTCAAGCTGCAGAATCAAGAGTTGCAGCGCGAGCTTGAGATTTGCATGGAGGACTTTGAGGCTGCTATTGGCGACAAGCGACAGGCTGAAGAAGCAGCGATGACTCTGCAGGAGGACCTCAACAATGCGATGAACGATCTTGTTGCTCTACAATCCGAACGCGACGAAGCTCTACGTGAGCAGAACGAGATGGAGAGCGAATTTGAAGCGCTACGGAAGGAGGCTCAAGAGGAGATTGATGCGTTGGAGTCAGAGGCCGATCAACAAGCCGAGGAGATGCAACGAGTGCAAGCAGATCTACAGGACCGCTCAGAAAACTTTGACGCCTTGCAGGAAGAGATGCGCAAGATGAGCGAAGCCTTGATACGACTTGAAGACGACCAGGAGAACAAATTGCGACGCATCCAACAGCTCGAGCAGGAATTGGACTCGTCGAACAAGGAGCTTGAAGAGCTGGAGCAGAAGCTCATGGAGGCGAACGACAAGAACCAGCGACTTTCTGTACAGCAAGAGTCGTCACAAGGAGAGATTGCATTCCTACGAGAAGAGCAAGAGACCGACAAGATACGCATCGGCGACCTCGAAGCTGCGATGGCCAATGCCGAACAGAGCATCCGCGAAGAAAAGGAACGAGTCAAGGAACTGGAGAACCGTCTCCAACAAGAGCGACACCAGCGGGAGATCGTGGCGGACCAGGAGAAGGAAGAGGTTCAGCAGTTTGTCAACGAGCTCAACCGGGAAGCGTCAGCGGCCAAGGATGAGGCTCGTCGTCTGCGTAAGAACTTGACGTCGAGGGAGGTTGAGGCGACAGAGTGGAAGGAGAGGTTGATGGAGCTTGAGAATAATCTTCGCGAAGCTCTCGGTGACCTCAACGGTACCCGCTCTTCGCTCCTTAAGGTGAGTTGTCTCGTCTCGTATTTGTGGGGGATTTACGCCAACGGTTTTAGTCAATCGCCAAGTTACAGCGGGAGCTTGAGAATACGATCCGCGATCTTGATGCTAGCAAGGCGGCGCTGGTGGAGAAGGATCGTATCATCAAGATGCGCGATTCGCTACTTGAGTCGCATGCCCTTGAGAGTCGCAAACTTGCAGAGTTACTCGACAAGGAGCGCATTGCCCACCGCAACACAAAATCGCAGTACGACACGTTCCAAAAGTCTCATCAACACCTTACCCGTACTGCAAGCAGTCAGGATGTTCGCATCGCTGAGCTCGAGACGAACAAGAGTCAAGACCGCAGAAGGATCGCACAGCTTGAACAGTCGATGCGCGATCAGCTACAAGAGCGCAATGAGTTACTGTTGCAGCTTTGGCACAAGCTCAGTAAATTGTGCGGAAGGGAATGGGTCCACGGCAACTCTCTCATCGACCGCCAAGTCCTCCCGTCAATCGAAGTCATCGCCAACCGCCTCCCCAGCTTCACCAAGAACCTGATGGCCGCCGTCAAAGCCATCGAGAACATGATCGGCTCCTTCGAGGTGCGCATCAAATCCGTCGAGCGCGACCTCCACAGGGAGTATCAGACCCTCGAGTCCAACCTCGAAGTGCGCACCAAGAAACTGGACCGTCTCGAGACCATGGTTAGAAACTCGGTCGCTTCAGGATCTCTAAGCCACGACGCGCGGTACTCTCGTCTCGAAGAGGCATACCGCCAGCTGAAAGTCGAAAACGCCACGCTCCGCACCGCAAACGACGTGCGTGCGAGGGCTTCATACTCTAGCACCGAATTAGTTCCTCACTCACCCTCGCCATCTGTCCCGCGCGGTCCTAACGATCAGCGCACAAGCCGTTCAAAATCCCGCTCTACCGTTACGCGCGCACACACCACCACCGCACTACCAGGTTCTTCAGCGGGAGGTTTAGGACTCCGCGACATGGCTGCGCTAAGTGAAGAGAACAACGGCGCCGCGAACGATAACAGGTGGTTGTTTAGACTGCGGGACATGGAGTATAAGCTCAAGATGGAGCGGGAGGGTCGGAACCAGGATAGACATGCTGCGAGGCAGAGACTGGGGGGGTTGGAGATGGAGAATAGGGATTTGAAGGAGAGGATGAAGAGGGCGCTGGGGGACCTGGATTAAAAAAAGCACGGAGTTGATGGTAGGGATGAAGGGAAAGGGTGGTTAATTATTAGCATAGATGGGAGCTAGGTGTTGATTACATGTGTATAACTGGACTGCATAGCTTGAGTACAGGTATTCTTTTTTTGTTGGTGTTGGGGAATATATTTGGGTATTATGATCATTGATGCTGAACTGAAGTGATGATGATTTTCGTTACTGGTTGAGTGAGGTGTGCTGTAGTGGAGCATCAGCAATTGAGTTAACGGGGGATACTTGTGAGAGGAACGAAGGACCTTTTATTTAAGTGATGAAGAGCTAGGTAAATTTAGGTAAGTTTAGGTAAACTTAGGTAAGTATTGCTAAAACTTGAGACCAGCCTGTTTGGAATCAGATTTAATGTCAAAAGTCTTCTCAATCCCTGAGGGCAAATCACCGTAAGCTAGGAGTGACGTGCTTTGGGGACCGCGATGCAAGTGATGGGAATAGTTATGTAAATTAGACAGTTCGGCAGAGTTTTAGGTCCCTTGGGTCTCTGAACTGTGGTATTTTCCCTGTAAATGGTAACTGTATTGTTTTATGTTGAAGAAAGTTAAATGTCGTGATCATGAGCACCCCACATGGAACAAGGTTCTTATTCCCCGAAGCTGGGGAAGCATTTCTTGCTTTTCGAGTTGAGATGCGGAATGTCCGAATGGAGTAAGACCGCGTTCTCCTCAATTCAATATAAGATCCAACACCATTATCCCTTCACATTCTATATCGTCCTCTATCTCATTACCGCCGTCTCATCACTCTCATACTATCGTCTACATTCTTTCCATCAAATTCGGGCATCTTGTCAAAATGCTCCGCGCATCCCTCGCCAAGGCCTCCCCCCCTGTCCTCCGCCGCTGCATGACATCGCTAGCCTCCGCCAAAAAAGAAGGCGACATCTCGGATGCATTTACTTCGCTGTCCGGGGCCCAGCGCGAGCCTTTACCCGATCGATATCGTCAGCTGAAACTTGCACTCCTACAAGGTCGAGAAGATAAGATTGTGCAATCGTGGAAGAAGCTGCTGAGTGAGTTGAAGCGGGAGAATGAGATTGTTGCACAGAAGGGACCGGGGGTTATACCACAGATTGAGTTTAAGGACCTTGAGAGGAGTAGTGATGCGCTGAGGGAAGAGGTCAAGAAGAGGGGGGTTGTTGTGGTGAGGGGTGTTGTTCCGGAGGGTGAGGCGAGGGCGTATAAGGCTGAGGTGGAGGAGTATGTTGCGAGGAATCCATCTACACGAGGTATCTACCCCTACACTCTGGTCAATTGACTTACACTAACAATTACAGCATTTCCACCTCATGATCCTCAAGTCTACGAATTATACTGGTCACCACCCCAACTAAAAGCCCGCTCACACCCAAACTTCCTCTCCGTCCAGCAAAACCTCATGTCCCTCTGGCACACCACATCCCAAACGGCAATCTCCATCTCCCAACCCTTCAGCTACGCCGACCGCCTACGTATCCGCCAACCCGGCGATGCTAGTTTCGCTCTCGGGCCACACATCGACGGCGGAAGTGTAGAGCGCTGGGAACCAGAAGGGTACGGCGCAGGACACGTGTACGACGCCATCCTCCAGGGAAATTGGGAGGCCTACGACCCCTGGAACGCAAGCGGCCGTGTCGACGCTGTGAATAATCGGTATGATGGATTAGGTGCGTGCTCGATGTTTAGGATGTGGCAGGGGTGGATGAGCATGAGTCGTACGAAGCCTGGGGAGGGAACATTGTTGGTTAATCCGCTGGTGAAGCTATCTATGGCGTATGTGCTGCTAAGGCCGTTTTTCAAGGCGAGGAGTGAGAGGGTGGGGGAGGGATACTTGGAGGAGGGAAATTGGGAGTTGATGGGGGATGTCGATAGTGAGTTGCAGGGTGCGACGCCGGGGACGGGACAGGAGTTGACGGGGGAGTTGCATCCGCATTTGGAGCTTGAGAGGACGATGGTGCACGTTCCTGAGATTCGACCTGGAGATTTCGTAGCATGGCACTGCGACAGTAAGTCCCCTCCCCATCACTGTCCAACCCCAATTTACTGACCAACGCAGCAATACACTCAGTCGACAAAGTCCACGCCGGCAAAGCAGACTCGTCAGTGCTGTACATCCCCATCTGTCCGATCACGGCGCAGAACGCAGAGTACATGGTCCGTCAGCGCGAGGCTTTCCTCCGTGGCACGCCGGGACCGGACTTCCCTGGCGGTGCGGGGGAGGCCGGGCATGTGGGGCGGGGCACGGAGGAGATGCTTGATGGAGCGGCTCGTCGGGCGATGGGCCTGAGTGCGCTGATGACGGAGGGGGAGGAGGATGTTGTTAGGGAGGCGAATCGGATCCTTGGGTTTTAGGTGATGGCCTCAATCATGATTTCGTCCGTCACGGTGGAATCTGTCCTTTCGTCTGTCGCGCTTATTTCCTGCTGTCATATTTGCCGGTTATTTCTGTCACATTGCCTGTCAATTCTTTGGTTCTCCGTGTCTTGTTGACCAGGTAGTTTGTAATCAAAACTTTGGTTTGTAAGCCAGTTTCATGAATCGTGCGATATTCCCACCCGTTTAGAACACTTGTTCAACGCACGTCCAACGAAAGAACCCGTGTCTCTTATCCCGCACGGATGTCGGACAGCGATGATCCGGAGACGTTTAGCGGTACTGCCAGTCTCCGCAATGGTCTCAATGGTCCCTGATGGATCCATTACTAATCGAGGAAGCATCTAGAGTCTTCAGCCGGGTCGATCTGAGGGGGTGAAACTGGATAGGTCCATTAGTAAAGCAAGCGGTGTAGACAGTGGAGAAGGATTGAGGTTCTCTTGAAACGGGGAGAGGAAGAGATATATATACCCCGTAGACATCGCCTCTCGGATTGTTCGGACAGACAAGCTTCATCACGCAATACAATACTATACCCAATTCACTCTCCATCACTACCTTCAAGGTTTCACTGCCCATCATGAGCTACACACTCTACGACGCCGCCATCCTCCACACCAAGGAAGCCCTCAACTCCCTATCCTCCATCCTCAAGAAAGCCGAATCCCACGCCAACGCCGCGTCCTTCCCCACCGCCAAACTGGCCCCTGACATGCTGGACCTGAGCTTCCAGGTCTTCTTCACCACCGACACAGCGCAAAAGATTGTCGCGCGCACAACCGGCACCGAGCCGTTGACTCTGTCCCGCGACGAGTGCACTACATTTGAGCAGTTCCACAAGAGAATCGCACAGGTTCTTGAGGTTGTGGAGAAGGCGGATCGGGAACTTGTTGAGAAGCGTGGTGCGGAGGTTGTTACTATTGGACTTGGACCGGGGAAGAGTGCGGATATGAAGGTTAGGGATTATGTGCAGGGATATGGAATTCCTAATGTTTTCTTTCACTTGACGACTGCGTATGCGATTTTGAGAAAGGAGGGTGTTGAATTGGGGAAGCAGGATTATATCGGTGCTTTCATGAACCAGTACTTTTAAGGTTTGATAGAGGTTTAGATGGTGGATTGGGATTAATAAAAGTGCTTTGACGTTGACTGAGGTTAAATCAATAAGAATGAAGCATCTATTGAGACTGACCGAGATCTAAGTACTTGTATTATCCGACTTGAGGAAAAGTTTGTACAGAACTTGGCATTTGATGAGTAATTCCAAGTTCTTTGATGTTATCATGTTCTGAACTTTGAGCGTTGAAGGGTGCTTGATTGGATCAAACTAAGTTCAGGGTAGCTGTAGCTGTAGCTGAAGGTGTCAAGCTGTCACACAAGATCAGATCCATTTGTCATCCTTGCTCGCCCCTCCATTTCCCGCCACTAACGCCGCCACTCCAACATCTCCATCTCCATCTTGAGTTCAGCATCTTCAATTACCCATCCCATCTCCCTCACCAAAATGGCTGCACACTGGTGGCTCCTCCGCGCAATCCAATCCTTCGAAGTCCGTCCCCTTGTCTTCCCGTACCCTTGTTTCAATCACTAACAAACTCTAGGATCACATCGTCGCATCCGTACGCCTCCCGTCCCCAATATCCACCCCAACCTAACATATCCCAGATCCTCCGCCAACCGGGTTTCCACCGCGCAGTAACACGCATCCACAAGACCATCCACGAGAAGCAACACGGACGAAATCCTCACGAGCCTTTGGCACCGGGCGAAGCGACGGCTGATCCGAATGCTGCTGGGAAGAATTCAGAGTTTGCGAAGCATTTTTTGGATGAGATTAAGAATCAGTTTAGGGGGAAGCCGACGGATATAACGAGGAAGTGAAAGAGATGGATTGATGATTTTATGATACCCTGGTTTACTGATGATTGATGATGGTGGGAGGTATAAGAGGTGGATTGAAGATGGAGAATGGGACAAGCGATTACTATCGAGTCGTGCGATGCGAACCTCGAATGCTATAACCATGCGGATGTCGCGGGCTCTGAAATGGTCAAAGAGGAGATGGACGGTATCTATTGAGGACGACTAAGTCGCCGGTTGAACCGAGAAGACGACGCTCTCCTTGATCCTCCAAGCCATTCGCCCCAGCACGACGATCTACGACCGACACGACGCAGGACTCCGAGTATTTCACCCATGAAGCTTTATCTGTCAGCGCCGTTAGCGAGATCGTTTGGAAACAAGATGGTCGCTTTACTGTACATTACCGCGCCTACGGGCTGCCAATCATACCGATTACCCCTCCATGTCTATTCCTTCATTGCTGAACCGTCTATTATTGCAAAAGCAATGTCCATCCTACAGCGCAGGCAGACAGCACGCCACCATGTTTATATCTTTTCCGATCAACGCCGATAACTGCCCCCATTTGTTCAAGTTAACCCTGTGTCGTTTCGATCGACCGAGTTTTGGTGTAGTGTGCTGGGTATGTGTACTCGTAGTGTCGTCGAGAAGAGCGACGATCTCAATGCTGGTATCTTTCGATGATGGTTTCCACATGGTGACTGATGTTTGAGAGCGAAAGACATTCCAAACCAGTAGCAAAGCCAGTTTTATAGCCCAAGCATTTGTCGCTGACCGTGAGCTTCTGTCATCTCACGCGTGGTCATCGTCTTACCAAAACTCTGGAAATAGCCGCGCCAAGTATCACCACCAAAGTAAGTTTTAGCCGTTCACCAACGGGCGCACGACACCAACTCACCAACCAGCCATCAAGAATCACCGGCAGTCATCAGAGACGTAGCTGACTGAGCTGTCCATCTCACGACAGCGTAGCATACTGCCCCCAATCAACCCAATTCATCGGCAGCCCAATATCCAGATTCGCCTCCAGTGCATCCTCCACAGCCCCCAGGTTAAAACTCGGATCAATAGCCCCAAACACATCCGCCCCCGAGATCGCATCAATCAGCGAAAAGTCGACCGCCTGCTCCACGCTCGGCACAGCATTAACCATGCTCGGATTCGTCACAGCCACAGTATTCACAACCGCCGGCGCAGGCGGCGGTGATTCCCGCGTGAGCGTGTTAGCAGCGCGCTCCATCTCCTTGAGCACGCGCTCGCCCAACCCGGCTACAACATTTGCGCTCCAGAAGTAGTCGCCGAATCTGCGGAGCATCTCGCAGTTGCGACGGAACGCGTGCATGGCGCGCGAGCGGAACATGGGCAGGCGGGAGTGGCGCATTTTGCGGTACTCTACGCTTAGGGCGAGACAGACTGCGTAGGGGACGAAGGGCATGGGGGAGAGGTGGTCGCGCAGGACGGCGCAGGCGATGCGTTCTGCTGCGAGGGAGCGACGGGCGTTGGCGGAGGGGGGAGGGAGGGTAGATGCTGCTGTTAGTGTGCCTGGGCGTGGGAGACGGCATGATAGGATGATGACGGCGTGGTAGAATGTTTCAATCGTTGCTGTGATTGTTAGACATGTATTTGAGTGAATGGGAGACTTACCAATTAGTGAACCTGGTACTTTGAGGGCATCGGCGTTGACGATCATGGCCTCCAGAACAGGAAGATCGATATAAGCAATCTTGTCCAACCCACTCGCTTCAGCACTCGGTCCTGGGCGATACAGCTCAATAACCTGATCCAACCACTGCACCACGCTCAGAAACAGCCTAAAGCATGGTGGTCTCTTTCTAATACACCCATCCAGATTCGCGCCTATATCCCTCTCATGCATAAGACACGGGCGTCCATACACAGCCGCATTAATCCGATCAACCGCCCAAACCGCACAAAACAGCGTTTCTAGCTCTTCAGAGTTGGGCCCGTCATATCTCAGCAGGTGAAGACCCAGGGTTTGGATGTGGTGAATAGCGCGGCCGCCCAGTTGTGCTGGGAGGTCTGCTTCTTCTGAGGAGTTGGGCTGTGTGTACAGAGACAGAAGGATGAGGGCGCGGATGTGAAGGACTCTGTCGGTGATGATGCTTGTTTCGAGGATGGCGCGGACGGCGGAGGAGAGGGATTGCATAAAGTCTTGGCAGGGCAGGAGATCATCGCCTTTGTTCTGAAGATGGAGATACAGCGCCATGCTTGGGTCTGTAGAAGCAGCGAGACAGATGAGTTGCTTTAGCACGACACTCGCTGGTTCATCGCCCTCCAGCGCAGACTCCGGTATAATCGGCATGACGGGGTGGATTTTCTCCAGATACAGCGCTTTTAATTTGAGATAGTCTTGCTGTGGCGGAAGACACGACAAACAGTGCTCTTTGACAAACGGTAGTAAGAACTGGTCCATTATCGGCGGTGGCCGAGAAGTGATGAATTGACTTGCTTGACCGGGATTATTCGACGAAAGCCATATTCCTACGTCGCCCTTCTGTGAAGTCTCGCGGATAGATGCTGAGCCCGTGGCTTCCATGAACATGCCCTCTGGATTGAGATCGCCCACGAAGCGGGATGATTGATTGGGCGTGCTGCCAGATTCACGCCTTGGAGTCGGCGCAGCGGGACTTGCGTTTGCGGTTGAGTTTGCATATTGGAGCGATGAGTCTGGGAGAGCAGTTCTTTGTGTTGGTAAAGGTAATGATCTGGTGGTGTTAATTGAGAGAGGGCAGTGGTGGTGGGGTACTCACGTTGACCGGGATGTCTCATCTTCTTCCACGGGAGGCGAGGTCTCATCGACTGCATCTTCAGCATGGACGCAGCGCCTCTACTCAATCAGCTCCCCACTCTCACTCTCAATTATTTTTGGGGGAAGTGCTCACCTTTTTCTTGCGACATGAAGCGCATGCGTGCTGGACTTGTTTGCGCTTTACGGGGAGACCACCGCGCGAAGGGTCTGAGGCGACGAATTTGACATGTTTTGAAGGAGTGGGCATTATGATGGCATGTGAGTGAGTAAGTGAGGTGAGTAAGAGGATTAGATCCAAGTTAGCGGATCAAGGTGAAGGACGCGTTTGGTTGTCGGTGAGGAATGTGAAGGGGATTAGTCAGCTCGGTAAGATTTGGTTGGAGGACAACACCATAAGTTGGGTATCACGAGATTTTGGATGGGGTGGTTTGTGTAGCAAAAACATCTTGGAGTGTATTAGTGAGAATGCGATAGCTATACTGGAGGATGTGAAATATAGCCAATCAGTAGAAGGAGGTCTGTGACCCGAAAGTATGGGTAAGCGCCTAGAATGAAATTGCGACGGAACTGTAATCGCAATTTGGGAATGGCTTCAATTGTTATGCCATTTACGGAGGAAGGGATGGATCTTGGCTGTCAGATCGACCGGGTGCGGTTCCTCCCGAATCAAGACACCCTCACAATCACTAACCTCGATCACAATAACATCTCGATAATTGCAATTCAATATGCAACAACGATTCAATAAAAACAATACATCATCGTCTCACAACATCACCCGTTGCCCCTTCAATCACCCCCGAAATCTCCAGTGGACCCTCCCCAAACAAAACAAGCACCGTGAATGCGCAGGCCCAAAAACACGACCGCTGCCACCAAAAAACATGGCCTGAATTCACGGCCCCATAACAATTTTCCAGTGGCCGTTTTGCGAGACCCTGCATGTAGTGAAACCCATTGGTTCTCGTTCGCAGTGAGTAACTGCGCTAGGCTGGATGGGGGAAAAGGTAAACATTATGCCTGGAGGTCGTGTGAATGATGGCCTGGGGGATGTTTTTGTTATGCTGAGTTGTGTTTTTTTAAAGGCGAGGGGTTCGCTGTTTTGTTGATCTGTTGTTTTATTCATCGCTTGTTTAGCTATTGAACTTGTTCTATTCATATTTATGGTGGTCGCTTTACCATATGAGTCTTTGTAAACTGCATTACGGAGTACGCCTCATTCAATTGACATACTCATCATGGACGACATTCATCTCCCCATCGCAATAAGACGCTCCCGTCGCAGCAGCATCAAGCCAGAGCCAGACATGCCCTCATCCCCAATGCCCTCCAAGACCCCCAAACGCTCACGACGAGTCCGTTTCTCCGACCCAGGCGCCTCTTCATCTGGATTAACCCCCATGGTCAATCGCTTCACCGTCGCAACACCCAAACGCCGTCGCCACTCATCCCTCCCTGCCCAAACAACCCCAAGCACAATCCGCTCAAGTCCTGCACTACCTGAAAGCGGTGAAGTCACATTTCTACCACTGCGACAAGTCCTCGACGGTCGCGTGCAGCGAAGAATTCGTCGCAATGGTCTGAGCGAGGAGATGAACACGATTCAACAGGAAAAGCGCCGTCGGAACCAAGAAGCAAGGGACGAAATTGAGAAGTTGAGAAATGAACTAAAAGCGCGTGATCGCGAGATTTACGAATTGCAGAATGCGACTATTGTTATCGACACAGATCGCATTTGGGATCTTGAGAAGCAGATCCAAGATCTTCAAGATGAGCTGTCCAAGAGATCTGGGCGCGCTATGGATCAGAGCAGAGGGTATAACTGGACTCTTGCGGCAAGGGAGAAGTTTTCGCAGGATTTCATGGACATGACGCCCGATGAGGACCAGTTTGGGGATGAGACTATGGCGCAGTTTATTTGTAGTACGCCTTCGAGGGCGCGGACGTCGTTTATGACGCCGCCTGCTACGAGTCCTACTGTACCTGGGACGCCAATCTTTGAACCGATGGATACAACGGCTACGGTTGGTGTTCAGGCTTGTTTGCCGGATCCGAAGCAGTTGCAGTTGGAGGAGGAAATGTCGTCGCTTCAATTGGAGGTTGCGAAGTTGACGGATACTCTTGAATCTTACAAGACTCTTAGTGGACGCTTGAGCGACAAGTTGTCGGACTACACACCCCGAGATCAATCAGGTCTTGAGGCACAGATTGACGCTATGCTGCAAGCGATGTCCGACAGAACATGTGCTCTTCAAACCCTCACATCCTCCATCACAAAACTCGGCTTCACCGGCTCCGACGCCAGCGAGATGATAACAACCCTCATCACCAACTTCCGCGCCGCCCGCCTAGAGCTCGAGTACCTTACCCCCGGCGAAATCACCCTCCCACTATCATCCCACGGCGCAGAAGTCCTAGATCTCATGCTCACGCGCTTACGCGACATGGCGAAGCGCGCAAAGGAAGACGAGGATGCTATAGATGAGTATCACGAGATCGAGCTCTCCCTCCGTAAGCAACTTGATGCAAGAGTTACAGTCATGGACGGGCTGAAAGCAGAGATGGGAAAGGCTGAGAAACTTATCAGCGATAAGATTGCGAGGATTAGGGAGCTTGAGGTTGCGAATCAGAGGCTTAAGGGCGCTGTGGATGGGTATATCCGCGATATCTCGGAGCTGGAAGATTTGGTTCAGCGGATGGAGCGTGAAGGTCATGATGCAAAGGATGAGTATGCTGTGCAGTTGGAAGTCAAGCACAAGATCCTTACGCGCAAAGAAGACACCATCGCATCCCTCGAAGCCAAACTCTCATCCGCCCTTACCCGCTCCTCGGATCTACAATCCCAAATCCAGACTCTGCAAACCAGCCACACCGGGACCATCACAACACTTAACAAAAAGCACGGCTCAGCACTTGCAGCGCGGGACGCAAGCGTCCTCAAATACCGAAGTGAGATCGACAAGTTGAATGAATCTCTACGCTCAGCACATGATAAAATCTGCGGCTTACGCGTCGAAAACGGTGGTCTGAGGAGAGAAGTTGATGAGGAGAGGGTTAAAGCGAAGGAGGTTATTGATGCGATGAAGGAGGAGTTGGAGAGGGTGGTAAAGATGAGTCAGGAGTTTTTGACGCCGCGAAAGGAAGAGTCAGAGTCAAATGTAAAGGAGCAGGGGGTTAGGAGGGTGAGTAAGAGGTTGAGGGGGAGGGATAGTGGGATGGGGTTGTTGGATGAGGAGGAGGAGGAGTTCTTTTAGGGGACAGGACATTCATTGCATTTTCCTTTGTTAGCATACTATTATTTAATTCATATTCATATTGAGAGTGAGGTTGGGTGAGTGGTCATGATGACTTGCCTTTCTGAGTAAGTACCGATTCGATAGCCGATGAATACCGATCCCCACACCAACCAATCTAATCAATCACTCGTAAATTTCATTTTTCTTAGTTACTCACTCGGAATTACCGTCCGAGTTCGGCCGTTCGAAACCGCTTATCAAGATGCAATCTCATCAATAATCTCGCATCCATCCCCATTCTACCTTCACCCACTAACACATATACCCTCACTCACTACCATATAATATCATAATGACAATACTCATCCTCCGTCCCGCATTCAAACATCCCCTGCGCCACATCCAACGGCGCTTCCAATCCTCACCCCCTAAAAAAGACCCGGTCCCTGTACCCGCCACCGTCGCTCCGCTTCCGTTATGGCAGCGCCTGGGTCCTTTGACAACGGCTGTGCAGGCTTATGCGCGTGCGCAGAATAAGAGTCCGTATAAAACGCAGGTTGCTACTGCGGTGGTTATTTACATAGCTGGGGATTTGAGTGCGCAGTATGTTGGTGGGAATGAGTATGATCCTGTTAGGACGTTGAGGAATGCGGTTATTGGGTGTGTTGCTGCTATACCGAATTATAAGTGGTGAGCGTCCCTTTTTCTTACATAGTTTCAGTGAGAGTATGAGCGAGGATGGACTTGAGTCAAAGAGTGAGATTGGGTTGATATTGGGATTTTCTAACAGTGACAGGTTCATGTTCCTCTCCCACAACTTCAACTACTCCTCCCGCCTCCTCTCCCTCGCCACAAAAGTAACAGTCGGCCAAGCCGTCTTCACCCCAATCTTCAACACATATTTCTTCGGCGCCCAAGCCTTACTGTCAGGCTGTGACATCCCGGGCACAATCGAGCGCGTCAAAGATACCGTGCCAACCAGTATTATTAATTCCTGCAAATTATGGCCCATGGTCACGGCGTTTAGCTTCTCGTTTCTTTCGATTGGCTGGAGGCCTTTGTTTCATGGTGTTGTGGCGGTGGGGTGGCAGACGTATTTGAGCTTTTTGAATAGGATGGCGGAGGTTAAGGAGAGGGAGAGGCATGAGAGGGAGGGGATGATGGATGTTGGGGGG